>NW_026576775.1:0-70155 GCF_028641065.1 Leucoraja erinaceus | reverse complement strand
TTATTATATATATATAGATAGATAGATAGATAGATCGATAGATAGATAGATAGATAGATAGATAGATAGATAGATAGATAGATAGATAGATAGATAGATAGATAGTAAAGGATAGAAAAGCGTGAGATATATAGTGTGTGAAGAAAAAGAAGAAAGACAAATGAGTGAAAAAAGTTGAGAAAAAGAAAATAGAAAAAAGAGAATAAAATATAATGTTCTAAAGTAAGGAGATCATTGTTTATAATGTTGACCAACCCTTGTCCAGCCCTGAAACAGTTAGTTTTTACAATTGTGTTGCACCATATGATTCCAAGAAGACGACAAATGGAGACCAACTCGTTATGAATTGGTCTAATTTGTCCATTAAGAGGAATCACATTTCCTCAAGATGTGAGGTGTCCAACATACTTGCAATCCACATTTTAAGCGTTGGTATTGATGTATTTTTCCAAAATGTAAGTATTCATTTTTTTGCTATTATTAAACCATAGTTAAAAAATAAATTGTTCAATTTATTCCCATCTTACATTACTACAAATATAATCATTTCAGTATTAGGTTCCATTCTTATCTTGAATAATTTTGTAAATACTTCGAAAATATCACTCCAAAATCTATAAAGTTTTGTGCAGGAGACTAAGGAGTGTGTTATAGTTGCGTTTTGGGATAGACATTTATCACAAGTGGGGGATATATTTGGATACAATTTGTTCAATCTTGTTTTTGAATAATATAATCTATGTAAAATTTGAAATTGAATTAGATTATGTCTTACATTAATCGAACATTTGTGAATGTATATCAAATACTTTTCGCATGAAACCTTCGTGATTTTTATCACTAGTTCCCGTTCCCACTCTTCTCTAAGTACCTCTGTCGATGGTAGGTCTATATTTAGAATACTATTATGTAAATATGATATTAATTTTTGTGAGTCAGCTTCAATATTCATTGCTTCTTCCAATAATTCAGGAGTTATTTTTTAATATCCTTGTATATATTTTTTCATGAAATCGCAAATCTGAAGATATTTAAAATATTGGTTGCTTTTTAGTTTAAATTTTAATTGTAATTGTTGGAATGATAGTAGGTTTCCCATTTCATACATATCTCCGATCCTTCTAATTCCGAGACTTTCCCGTTAGTTATATGTCTTATCAATAAGAGATGGTTTAAATAAAGGGTTATTCGCAATTGGCATTAACAGTGATAGATTTCTTAATTTAAAAGATAATTTTATTTGTTTCCAAATTCTTATTGTACCATATATAATTGGGTTCTTCTTATATATTGTGTTATTCAGTTTTTTCGGGGAGAAGAGGATCGTTCCTATATTACAAGGATGACAATCCTCCTTCTCCATTTTTATCCCTTCTGTCCGTTGGGTAGAACTATCCAGCCAGTAAATTATATTCTTAATATGCACTGCCCAGTAATAATACATAAAATTCCATTGTGATTTACCAGCTACCATCAATATATTCAGTAAGCATTTGTCTGTTTTTCCGCCAGTCTTCAGGTCTTCTGCACCTATTGTCTATTTTGGCCCCTAATTTGAGGAATTTGAGTCTGTGGAATTTTCTGCCTCAGAGGGCTGGGGAGGCCGGTCCTTCTGCAGATGTACGGGGCCCAAGTGAGACCACACCTGGAGTATTGTGTGCAGTTTTGGTCCCCTAATTTGAGGAAGGACATTCTTGCTATTGAGGGAGCCCAGCGTAGGTTCACCAGGTTAATTCGCGGGATGGCGGGACTGTCATATGCTGAGAGAATGGAGCAGCTGGGCTTGTACACTCTGGAGTTTAGAAGGATGAGAAGGGATCTCATTGAAACATATAAGATTGTTAAGGGTTTGGACACGCTAGAGGCAGGAAACATGTTCCCGATGTTGGGGGAGTCCAGAACCAGGGGCTACAATTTAAGAATAAGGGATAAACCATTTAGAACGGAGACGAGGAAAACATTCTTTCACACAGAGAGTTGTGAGTCTGTGGAATTCTCTGCCTCAGAGGGCGGTGGAGGCCGGTTCTCTGGATGCTTTCAAGAGAGAGCTAGATAGGGCTCTTAAAGATAGTGGAGTCAGGGAATATGGGGAGAAGGCAGGAACAGGGTACTGATTGGGGATGATCAGCCATGATCACATTGAATGGCGGTGCTGGCTCGAAGGGCCGAACCTTTAATAATCTTGTATGTTACAATAAGATCCCCTCTCATTCTTCGAAACTCCAGAGTGTACAAGCCCAGCCGCTCCATTGTCTCAGCATATGACAGTCCCGCCATCCCGGGTATTAACCTGGTGAACCTGCGCTGCACTCCCTCAATGGCAAGAATGTCCTTCTCTCCAGAGATGCTGCTTCACCCGCTGAGTTTCTCCAGCATTTGTGTGTGTATCCTGGGTAACTGAGACTGATATACCCCCCCCCCCCCCCCAACCCCCCCCCCCCCCCCCCCCCCCCCCCCCCGCCCGCGATCTTATACACCTCTACAAGATCACCCCTCACACCTCCAGCGTTCAACTGGAGTTTAGAAGGATGAGGGGGGATCTTATAGAAACATATACAATTATAAAAGGACTGGACAAGCTAGATGCATGAAAAATGTTCCCAATGTTGGGCGAGTCCAGAACCAGGGGCCACAGTCCTAGAATAAAGGGGAGGTCATTTAAGACTGAGGTGAGAAAAAACTTTTTCACCCAGAGAGTTGTGAATTTGTGGAATTCCCTGCCACAGAGGGCAGTGGAGGCCAAGTCAATGGATGGATTTAAGAGAGAGTTAGATAGAGCTCTAGGGGCCAGTGGAGTCAAGGGATATGGGGAGAAGGCAGGCACGGGTTATTGATAGGGGACGATGAATGGCAGTGCTGGCTCGAAGGGCCGAATGGCCTCCTCCTGCACCTAGTTTCTATGTTTCTATGTTTCTATGTTTCTAAGCCCTTGACTGGATCTGGTGAATCTATGAGGTGTTGTCCTGAAAGACAAGACTCTCCTTGTTGGGGCTACAGAGACCGACCCAGACTGGCGGCAACTCCGACCCAAACCTGTTCACGCGCCCAACCCATTGTCGACACTTACGATGGGGCTGGCGTTGATGAAGTCCGTTCTCGAGGGATTCATCTCCGCCTTCAGAACCACCCGGTTATGGTCATCTGTAAATCAAGAGTCACAGAGTGATACAGTGTGGAAACAGGCCCTTCGGCCCAACTTCCCCACCCCGGCCAACAATGTCCCAGCTACACTAGTCTCACCTGCCTGCGCTTGGCCCATATCCCTCCAAACCTGTCCTATCCATGTACCTATGTAACTGTTTCTTAAACGTTGGGATAGTCCCAGCCTCAACTATCTCGTCTGGCAGCTCGTTCCATACACCCACCACCCTTTGTGTGAAAAAGTCACCCCTCAGACTCCTATTAAATCTTTTCCCCTCCTCGCCTTGAACCTGTGTCCTCTGGTCCTCGATTCCCCTAGTCTGGGCCAGAGACTCTGTGCATCTACCCGATCTATTCCCCTCATGAGCTAATACACCTCTATAGGATCTCCCCTCATCCTCCTGCGCTCCAAGGAATAGAGACCCACACAGTTTAAGAATAAGGGGTAAGTCATTTAGAACGGAGACGAGGAAACAGGAGAAGGCAGGAACGGGGTACTGATTGGGGATGATCACATTGAATGGCGGTGCTGGCTCGAAGGGCCAAATGGCCTCCTCCTGCACCTATTGTCTATTGTCTGATCAACCTCTCCCTGTGGCTCACACCCTCTAGCCCTGGAATGTTTTACAGCCATATGTACCAAAAACAGAACAATGAACACCCTTACTTGCAGGAGCATTCAATTAGTGCGGGTGTCAGGGGTTAGGGGGCAAAGGCAGGAGAATGGGGTTGAGAGGGAGAGATAGATCAGCCATGATTGAATGGCAAAGTAGACTTGATAGGCTAAGCAAAGAGTGGGAGTAAGTGGGTCCTTTTCACAATGGCAGGCAGTGACTAGTGGGGTACCGCAAGGCTCAGTGCTGGGACCCCAGCTATTTACAATATATATTAATGATCTGGACGAGGGAATTGAAGGCAATATCTCCAAGTTTGCGGGATGACACTAAGCTGGGGGGCAGTGTTAGCTGTGAGGAGGATGCTAGGAGACTGCAAGGTGACTTGGATAGGCTGGGTGAGTGGGCAAATGTTTGGCAGATGCAGTATAATGTGGATAAATGTGAGGTTATCCATTTTGGTAGCAAAAACAGGAAAGCAGACTATTATCTAAATGGTGGCCGACTAGGAAAAGGGGAGATGCAGCGAGACCTGGGTGTCATGGTACACCAGTCATTGAAAGTAGGCATGCAGGTGCAGCAGGCAGTGAAGAAAGCAAATGGTATGTTAGCTTTCATAGCAAAAGGATTTGAGTATAGGAGCAGGGAGGTTCTACTGCAGTTGTACAGGGTCTTGGTGAGACCACACCTGGAGTATTGCGTACAGTTTTGGTCTCCAAATCTGAGGAAGGACATTATTGCCATAGAGGGAGTGCAGAGAAGGTTCACCAGACTGATTCCTGGGATGTCAGGACTGTCTTATGAAGAAAGACTGGATAGACTTGGTTTATACTCTCTAGAATTTAGGAGATTGAGTGGGGACCTTATAGAAACTTACAAAATTCTTAAGGGGTTGGACAGGCTAGATACAGGAAGATTGCTCCCGATGTTGGGGAAGTCCAGGACAAGGGGTCACAGCTTAAGGATAAGGGGGAAATCCTTTAAAACCGAGATGAGAAGAACGTTTTTCACACAGAGAGTGGTGAATCTCTGGAACTCTCTGCCACAGAATGTAGTTGAGGCCAGTTCATTGGCTATATTTAAGAGGGAGTTAGATGTGGCCCTTGTGGCTAAGGGGATCAGAGGGTATGGAGAGAAGGCAGGTACGGGATACTGAGTTGGATGATCAGCCATGATCACATTGAATGGCGGTGCAGGCTCGAAGGGCCGAATGGCCTACTCCTGCACCTAATTTCTATGTTTCTATGATCGCACTTGTAGTATTATGAGCAGAGAGGCTGATCTATCTTTCCCTCCTAACCCCATTCTCCTGCCTTCTCCCCATAACCCCTGACACCCGTACTAATCAACAATCTATCTATCTGTGATCATAAGACACAAAAGGCTGGAGTAACTCAGCGGGACGGGCAGCATCTCTGGAGAGAAGGAATGGGTGGTGTGAAGTAGGGTCTCGAACAGAAACATCACCCATTCCTTCTCTCCAGAGATGCTGCCCGTCCCGCTGAGTTACTCCATCCTTTTTGTATCTATCTTCGGACATGTGCCACCTGGCTCTGCCTGGCAGATGCAGCATAATATAGATAAATGTGAGGTTATCCACTTTGGTGGCAAAAACAAGGGGGCAGATTATTATCTCAATGGGGTTAGTTTAGGTAAGGGGGAGGTGCAGCGAGACCTGGGTGTCCTTGTACACCGGTCACTGAAAGTTGGCGTGCAGGTACAGCAGGCAGTGAAGAAAGCTAATGGAATGTTGGCCTTCATAACAAGAGGATTTCAGTATAGGAGTAGAGAGGTTCTCTACAGTTGTATAGGGCTCTGGTGAGACCACATCTGGAGTATTGCGTACAGTTTTGGTCTCCTAATTTGAGGAAGGACATCCTTGTGATTGAGGCAGTGCAGCGTAGGTTCACGAGATTGATCCCTGGGATGGCGGGAATGTCATATGAGGAAAGATTGAAAAGACTAGGCTTGTATTCACTGGAGTTTAGAAGGATGAGGGGGTGGAACTTATAGAAACATATAAAATTATAAAAGGACTGGACAAGCTAGATGCAGGAAAAATGTTCCCAATGTTGGGCGAGTCCAGAACCAGGGGCCACACAGTCTTAGAATAAAGGGGAGATCATTTAAGACTGAGGTGAGAAAACACTTTTTCACCCAGAGAGTTGCGAATATATGGAATTCCCTGCCGCAGAGGGCAGTGGAGGCCAAGTCACTGGATGGATTTAAGAGAGAGTTAGATAGGGGCTAGTGCAGTCAAGGGATATGGGGAGAAGGCAGGCACGGGTTATTGATAGGGGACGATCAGCCATGATCACAATGAATGGCGGTGCTGGCTCGAAGGGCTGAATGGCCTCCTCCTGCACCTATTTTCTATGTTTCTGTGTCTCTCCATGATCAGAAGGTGACGTAACGAGGTTTGCGCTGACACGTACAGGGCACGAAGGCCGGGTTGCGGCATTTCTTGGCGTTGGCCTCGGTCTGCGCCACGGTGCAGGCGTTGGGCTCAGCCTGGTACGCACACAGAGCCTCCCACTCCTTGTGAAGCCGGTCCTTGATCTTCAGGTGGTCTTCCATGTACGTCTGGGGGGAGAAACAAAGACGGAGCCTTCTTTATCACTGACAGTCTCTCGCGTATCCTTCATTCATTTACTTTAGTTTAGTTTCGGGACACGGCGTGGAAACAGGCCCTTCGGCCCATCGAGTCCGTGCCGACCAGCGATCCCCACACACTAACACTATCCCACACACACACACACACACACAAGGGATAATTTTACATTTATTCTCAGTCAGTTACAATCTACAAACCTGTACGCCTTTGGATTGTGGGGGAGGTTTCCTAAGATCTCGGAGAAAAAACAAACAGGTCACAGGGAGAACGCATAAACTCCGTACAGACTCCTCCTCTTGAACATCAAAAAAACGAAGGAGCTGATCATGGACTTTAGGAGGGCACATCATCCGAGGACGTACACTCCATTGAGGATAAATGGGGATCCTGTGGATAGGGTGAACTGTTTTAAATATCTGGGAGTCCACATCTCTGAGGATATGACATGGGCATCACACGCCTCAGCACTGGTGAGTAAGGCAAGGCAGCGCCTTTACCACCTCAGGCAATTGAGGAAATTCAGAGTGTCTCCGAGGATCCTCCAGTGCTTCTACGCAGCGGCGGTGGAAAGCATCTTGTCCGGGAACATTACCATCTGGTTTGGGAATTGCTCTGCGAAGGACAAGAAGGCTCTGCAGAGAGTAGTGCGTTCGGCCGAACGCACTATGGGAACTTCACTCGCCCCCCTGCAGGAACTATACAACAGGAGGTGCAACTCCAGAGCAAATAAAATCATGGGAGACCCCTTCCACCCCTGCAACGGACTGTTCCAGCTGCTACGGTCAGGCAAACGCCTCCGTTGCCATGCGGTGAGAACGGAGAGGTTGAGAAGGAGTTTCTTCCCAGAGGCAATTCGGAATGTAAACGCCTATCTCACCAGGGACTAACTCTACAGAACGTTTTTCCTTCCATTACTTATTATGTAAAAGAATATGTGTGTTATGATTGTGTTTATAATTTGTTTGGTTGTTTTGTTGTTTGTCTGTTGCACAAAAGTCCGCGAGCATTGCCACTTTCATTTCACTGCACATCTCGTATGTGTATGTGACAAATAAACTTGACTTGACTTGACTTGACTTGACAGCGCCCGTGGTCAGGATAGAACCCGGGTCTCTGGCGCTATGAGGCTGCAACTCTACCGGAATGGGAGGGGGAGTTGAAGTGCTGAGCCACGGGGGAGGCCAGGTTGGTTAATGCGGAAAGACTATACATGATTCCAATCGAGCCGTCCACAGTGTACAGATACAGGAGACGTCAAGTCAAGAGAGTTTTATTGTCACGTGTCCCAGGCTGTTATAGTTCAGAGTTTGTTTGATGTTATATTTAATAGCATGATGGCTGTGGGGAAGTAGCTATTCCTGAACCTGGACGTTGCAGTCTTCAGGCTCCTTCTACCTGAAGGAAGCGGGGAGATGAGTGTGTGGCCAGGATGGTGTGGGTCCTTGATGATGCTGCCAGCCACTTTGAGGCAGCGACTGCGATAGATAAGGGAATATTGTTTAGTTTAGTTTAATTTACATTTACACCGAGCCAATTAACCTACAAACCTGCACGTATCTGGAGTGTGGGAGGAAACCGAAGATCTCAGAGAAAACCCACGCAGGTCACGGGGAGAACGTGCAAACTCCGTCCAGGCAGCACCCGCGGTCAGGATCGAACCCGGGTCCCTGGCGCTGTGAGGCAGCAGCTCTACCGCTGCGCCGCCGTGCCGCCAATTTAGTGCGAGGTGAAGCCAGATGAAGGATGCGTTCGAGGGTCACCAGAGAGGGAGACGGACAGTCACTCGGCACTCACCAGGATCATGTGTCCCGTGGAGATGTCCATGTTGGATTGCACCGGCTCCTCGCACCAGGAGGGGGTGCTGCTGTGGGAGCTGGGGCTGGCCTGCGGGGCGTCGCTGAACTGGGAGGAGACGCTGGTCACCCGCGACGTGTCCACCGTGTCCGTCCGCGCGTACGACTTGGTCGCCATGTGTTGCCTGCACAGCTCCTGCCAAGACATCAAACACACAAGAGGGGATATTGGAGGTTGTTGCATTGGAGTGCAGCTTTATTGCAGGTAGTTGCATTGGAGGTAGTTGCATTGGATGTAGTTGTATTGGAGGTTTATGCATTGGAGGTTTATGCATTGGAGGTTTATGCATTGGAGGTAGATGCATTGTAGTTGCATTGAAGGTAGATACATTGAAGGTAGATGGGGGTAGATGCATTGGAGTGGAGCTTTATTGGAGGTAGATGCATTGAAGGTAGTTGCATTGAAGGTAGATAATTGGAGGTAATTGCATTGGAGGTAGTTAGAATTGGAGGTAGTTGCAATGGAGTGTAAGTGCATTGGAGGTAGATGCATTGAAGGTAGATGGAGGTAGATGCATTGGAGTGGAGCTTTATTGGAGGTAGATGCATTGGAGGTAGTTGCATTGAAGGTAGATAATTGGAGGTAATTGCATTGGAGGTAGTTAGAATTGGAGGTAGTTGCAATGGAGTGTAAGTGCATTGGAGGTAGATGCATTGAAGGTAGATGGAGGTAGATGCATTGGAGTGGAGCTTTATTGGAGGTAGATGCATTGGAGGTAGTTGCATTGAAGGCAGATAATTGGAGGTAATTGCATTGGAGGTAGTTGCATTGGAGGTAGTCGCATTGGAGGTAGATAAATGGAGGTAGTTGCATTGGAGGTAGATGCATTGGAGGTAGTTACATTGAAGGTAGATAATGGGAGGTAGTTGCATTGGAGGTAGTTGCATTGGTTAGATACATTGGAGGTAGTTGCATTGGAGTGTAGGTGCATTAGAGGTAGTTGCATTGGAGGTAGATGCATGGGAGGTAGTTGCATTGAAGGTAGATAATTGGAGGTAATTGCATTGGAGGTAGTTGCATTGGAGGCAGTTGCATTGGAGGCAGGTGCATTGGAGGCAGGTGAATTGGAGGAAGATGCATTGGAGGTAGTTGCATTGAAGGTAGATACATTGAAGGTAGATACATTGGAGGTAGTTGCATTGGAGTGTAGTTGCATTGTAGGTAGATGCATTGGTGTGTAGCTTTATGGGAGTGTAGTTGCATTGGAAGTAGTTGCATTGGAGTGTAAGTGCATTGGAGGTAGATGCATTGAAGATAGATGCATTGGAGGTAGTTGCATTGGAGTGTAGTTGCGGTCACGGTGGCCCAGGTGGGTGTGGGTCACGTTGCCGTGTGTAGGAGGGGGCGGGGGGGGGCGGTGCCTACCTGGTATTCGAGGGAGGTTTCGGCCGTTCCCTCGGCTCCTATCCCGGCCAGCTTCTCCTTGTGCCGCCGCTTGGCGCTCTGCCTCAGGCAGTAGATGACCGCTCCGGCCACCAGAATCCCCGCCATGCCGGCCACCGCGATGAAGGTGAGCAGCAGGAAGCGGAAGGCTCCACCGTGCCCAGCTGGCTTTGGCTGCCGGTGGAAGGCGTTCCTCTATGGGGGGAGAAACATAGGCAGTGAAGCCAAGCCCATCGCCAAGTGTTGCAAACGAGATGTCGGAAACAACTGCAGATGCTGGTTTATACCAAAGATACTAAGTGATCATAAACAATAGGAGTAGAATTAGGCCATTCGGCCCATCAAGTCTACTCTGCCATTCAATCGTGGACTGATCTATCTCTCCCTCCTAACCCCATTCGGAACTGATTGGGGATGATCAGCCATGATCACATTGTATGGCGGTTCTGGCTCGAAGGGGCCGAATGGCCTACTCCTGCACCTATTGTCTATTCTCCTTCCCTCTCCCCATAACCCCTGACACCTGCACTAAGATAGACACAAAATGCTGGAGAAACACAGCGGGACAGGCAGCATCTCTGGAGAGAAGGAATGGGCGAGGTTTCGGGTCGAGACCCTTCATCAGACTGAAGAAAGGTCTCGACCCAAAATGTCACCTTTTCTTTCCTCCAAAGGTAAGGTCGTAAGTGATAGGAGCAGAATTAGGCCATTCGGCCCATCAAGTCTACTCCGCCATTCAACCATGGCTGATCTATCTCTCCCTCGAACCCCATTCTCCTGCCTTCTCCCCATAACCCCTGACACCCGCACTAATCAAGAATCTAACCATCTCCGCCTTAAATACATCGACTGGCTTGGCCTCCACAGCCTTCTGTGGCAAAGAATTCCAAAGAAAGCTGCCTGACCTGCTGAGTTTGTCCAGTTTGTTGTGTCTATCCAAGAGTTACATAGACAACAGGTGCAGGAGTAGGCCATTCGGCCCTTCGAGCCAGCGCCGCCATTCAATGTGATCGTGGCTGATCATCCCCAATCAGTACCCCGTTCCTGCCTTCTCCCCATATCCCTTGATTCCGATACATCACAACTTTGTGCTAGCCGAAGACAAGACACAAAATTCTGGGGTAACTCAGCTGGACAAACAGCATCTCTGGAGAGAAGGAATGGGTGACGTTCTGGGTCGAGGCTGGTCTTTGCCGTGGGGAGGTTCGTTTGCGCCTCAAGGTTGGGGGGAACTTTTCCAATCACTTGCCTCGATGGAGATGCGGTTTTTTCGTATCGTATCTCAATAGGCAATAGGCAATAGGTGCAGGGGTAGGCCATTCGGCCCTTCGAGCCAGCACCGCCATTCATTGTGATCATGGCTGATCATCCCCAATCAGTACCCCGTTCCTGCCTTCTCCCCGTATATCCCCTGTACATCCTCCCCGTGACCTGCGTGGGTTTTCTCCGAGATCTTCGGTAAAAATCGTGCGTGCTTGCATGTGTGTGTGTGTGTGTGGGGGGGGGGGAGATAGCGTTACCGTGCGGGGATCGCTGGTCGGCACGGACTCGGTGGGCCGAAGGGCCTGTTTCCGTGCTGTATCGCCAAGCTAAAACTTGTCTCTTGAGGGAAGAAGCGGGAGTCACCAGAAGGGGGCAGTGGAACCCTGCGCTTGGTAAGAATTAGCACGCAACAACAGATGCTGGAAATCTAAAATTAAATCTCTCTCTCCCTCTATCTGTTTCCAATGTATGAACATTGAATTCTCCAATTTCAGCTCCCCTGCTTTCCCTCTGTCCCTGTACACTACATAGAAAAACATAGGTGCAGGAGGAGGCCATTCGGCCCTTCGAGCCTGCACCGCCATTCAATGTGATCATGGCTGATCATCCCCAATCAGTACCCCGTTCCTGCCTTCATAGAAACATAGAAACATAGAAATTAGGTGCAGGAGGAGGCCATTCGGCCCTTCGAGCCTGCACCGCCATTCAATATGATCATGGCTGATCATCCAACTCAGTATCCCGTACCTGCCTTCTCTCCATACCCTCTGATCCCCTTGGCCACAAGGGCCACATCTAACTCCCCATATCCCCTGACTCCACCATCTTTAAGAGCCCTATCTAGCTCTCTCTTGAAAGCATCCAGAGAACCGGCCTCCACCGCCCTCTGAGGCAGAGAATTCCACAGACTCGCCACTCTCTGTGAGAAAAAGTGTTTCCTCATTTCCGTTCTAAATGGCTTACCCCTTATTCTTAAACTGTGTGTGTGGCCCCTGGTTCTGGACTCCCCCAACATGGGGAACATGTTTCCTGCCTCTGGCTTGTCCAAACCCTTAGCAATCTTTGGAGATCAGCCATGATTGAATGGCGGGATAGTCTCGATGGGCCGAATGGACTAATTATATTCTGAGACAGGAGCTCAACACCATTCGATCCAGAGCAGTGTTGAGGCAATGACTCACAGCCAAGGGAGCTGTCCAGCACAATGGTTCTGAATCTGTGCTGCCTCTACCAATAGATGGCAGTGGAGGCCAAGTCACTGGATGGATTTAAGAGAGAGTTAGAAAGAGCTCTAGGGGCTAGTGGAGTCAAGGGATATGGGGAGAAGGCAGGCACAGGTTATTGGTAGGGGACGATCAACCATGATCACAATGAATGGTGGTACTGGCTCGAAGGGCCGAATGGCCTCCTCCTGCACCCATTTTCTATGTTTCTATGTAGATTATTAGAAGGATGAGAGGGTATCTTATTGAAACATATAAAATTCTAAAGGGATTGGACGGGCTAGAGGCAGGAAAAATGTTCCCCTTGTTGGGGGAGTCCAGAACCAGGGGCCACAGTTTAAGAATCAGGGGTCGGCCATTTAGGACTGAGATGAGGAAAAACGTTTTCACCCAGAGAGTTGTGAATCTGTGGAATTCTCAGCCACAGAAGGCAGTGGTGGCTGATTCACTGGATGTTTTCAAGAGAGAGTTAGAATTAGCTCTTAGGGCTAATTATATCAAGGGATGTGTGGAGAAAGCAGGAACGGGGTACTGATTGGGGATGATCAGCCATGATCATATTGAAAGGCGGTGCTGGCTCGAAGGGCCGAATGGCCTACTCCAGCACCTATTTTTTCATGTTTCTATGAGACAAGGACCTAAGGCACAAAGAGCTGGAGTAACTCAGTGGGTCAGGCAGCATCAGTGGAGGATATGCATGGCCGATATTGGGAGTCATCATAGAGTTATACAGTGTGGAAAAAGGCCCTTGGGAGATGCTAAATGCATTTCGTTGTCTCTGTACTGTACACTGACAATGACAATTAAAATTGAATCTGAATCTGAACTTGCCCACACCGGCCAACATGTCCCATCTACACTAGTCCCACCTGCTTGTGTTTGGCCCATTTCCCTCTAAACCTGTACCTATCAAAATGTTTATTAGGCATTTCAATACTACCAACCTCAACTGCCTCCTCCTGCAGCTCGTTCCATACACCCACCACCCTTTGCCAGAGTCCCGGGTTCGATCCTGACTACGGGTGCTGTCTGTACGGAGTTTGCACGTTCTCCCTGCGACCTGCGTGGGTTTTCTCTGTTTTTCTCCCACACTCCAAAAACGTGCAGATTTGCAGATTACTGAAGAAGGGTTTCGGCCCGAAACGTTGCCTATTTCCTTCGCTCCATAGATGCTGCTGCACCCGCTGAGTTTCTCCAGCTTTTTTGTGTACCTTTGCAGATTACTTAGTCTCTGTAAATTGTTCCCAGTGTACAGGATAGAACTGGTGTACAGAGATCGCTGGTCAGCACGGACTGGATGGGCTGAAGGGCCTGTGTCCACTCCAGCACTTTGTAGTTTCATTTTGAGGAAAGGATGGGTTTCCAGTGAGGTTTGACATTTAACAACATAGACTAGACAATAGGTGCAGAAGTAGGCCATTCGGCCCTTCAAGGCAGCACCGCCATTCAATATGATCATGGCTGATCATCCCCAATCAGTACCCCGTTCCTGCCTTCTCTCTACACATTCCTTTAGCCCAAAGAGCTAAATCTAACTCTCTCTTGAAAACATCCAGCGAATCGGCCTCCACTGCCTTCTGTGGCAGAGAATTCCACAGATTCACAACTCTCTGGGCGAAAACGTTTTTCCTCATCTCGGTCCTAAATGGCCGATCCCTTCTTCTTAAACTGTGTGTGACCCCTCATCTTGGCCCTAAAAGATTTCCCCCTTATCCTTCAACTGTGACCCCTGGTTCTGGACTCTCCCAACAAGGGGAACATTTTTCCTGCATCTAGCCTGTCCAATATCTTTAATAATTGTTATATGTTTCTATAAGCTTGGCTCATCAATAATTTAGGTTGGGCTTGATGCTGATGGTGCATTGCCAATACATTTTGTTCACAAACCACAAGGAATTTGTTATCCTGAATGTGTATGCACCATCTGAATGAGGATGAATATTTAAATAGGCTTGCTTCCATCTATTCCTTAATTCAAAACAATAATTTTGTAGTGCATATGTCACAGAAACATAGAAACATAGAAAAATGTCTAAAATATCCTGATTTTAAATTCTCTGACAATAATCTTAGTGTCTTTAATAAGGTAAAATATCTAGGGCATATTATTACGGAACAAATGACAGATGATGAGGATATTTATAGGCAACGACGCATGCTGTGTGTGCAGGCGAATATTCTCTTGTGTAAGTTTGGTGCGTGTACAGATGTGGTGAAGATGTCGCTGTTTAGAGCATACTGCACACCACTCTACACTGCACACCTGTGGTTGAAGTAAGGAAAGACAAGTTTGCAGAGACTAAAGGTGGCATATTACGATGCCATGAGAACACTGCTAAGGAAAGCTAGATGGTGTAGAAACATAGAAAATAGGTGCAGGCCATTCGGCCCTTCGAGCCTGCACCGCCATTCAATATGATCATGGCGGATCATCCAACTCAGTATCCTGTACCTCCCTTCTCTCCATACCCCCTGCTCCCTTTAGCCACAAGGACCACATCTAACTCCCTCTTAAATATAGTCAATGAACTGTGGCCTCAACTACCTTCTGCGGGAGAGAATTCCAGAGATTCACCACTCTCTGTGTGAAAAATGTTTTCCTCATCTCGGTTCCTAAAAGATTTCCCCCTTATCCTTAACCTTGTTCTGGACTTCCCCAACATCGGGAACAATCTTCTTGCATCTAGCCTGTCCAACCCCTTAAGAATGTTGTAAGTTTCTATAAGATCCCCCCTCAATCTTCTAAATTCTAGCGAGTACAAGCCGAGTCTATCCAGTCTTTCTTCATATGAAAGTCCTGCCATCCCAGGAATCAGTCTGGTGAACCTTCTCTGTACTCCCTCCATGGCAAGAATGTCCTTCCTCAGATTAGAAGACCAAAACTCCTAATCTGGGGATATGAAGGCAGATATCTCAGATAGGAACTCATTATTTGCCAATCATGTGGCTCAGTTCTGACAAGATAATAATTTAATATTGTCAAGCAAAGTGCTTTTACCTACAGACAGTTGTATTAATATACTAACACACTACGTCATGGCTGGACCACTGTATTAGTACAGCTGATGCACATGCCTCATTGGGGTGTGTGAGCATTCTGTATGGGCCAGCAATGACTGATCATAGGCCTGTTGCTATGACAATAAATGTTGAACACATACCTGTGGTATCCAGGGAAACTGGACTGGTCAACCCTCACAAAGGAAGATATCTTAGCCTAGTATGCCCATACAGATAGATCCTTAAGCAATATTAATCTACCTAAATATGTAATAATGTGTAGTAATGCTAATTGTAAGGATATGAAGCATAGAAGAGATAGACTATAGACCATAGGTGCAGGAGGAGGCCATTCGGCCCTTCGAGCCAGCACCGCCATTCAATGTGATCATGGCTGATCATCCCCAATCAGTACCCCGTTCCTGCCTTCTCCCCATATCCTGCTATTTTAAAGAGCCCTATCTAGCTCTCTCTTGAAAGCATCCAGAGAACCGGCCTCCACCGCCCTCTGAGGCAGAGAATTCCACAGACTCACCACTCTCTGTGAGAAAAAGTGTTTCCTCGTCTCCGCTCTAAATGGCTTACTCCTTATTCTTAAACTGTGTGTGTGGCCCCTGGTTCTGGACTCCCCCAACATCGGGAACATGTTTCCTGCCTCCAGCGTGTCCAAGCCGTTAACAATCTTATATGTTTCAATGAGATCTCCTCTCATCCTTCTAAACTCCAGAGTGTACAAGCCCAGCCACTCCATTCTCTCAGCGTATGACAGTCCCGCCATCCCGGGAATTAACTTTGTGAACCTACGCTGGGCTCCCTCAATAGCAAGAATGTCCTTCCTCAAATTAGGGGACCAAAACTGCACACAATACTCCAGGTGTGGTCTCACTAGGGCCCTGTACAACTGCTCCATATATAATCATAGAATCATAGAAAATAGGTGCAGGAGTGGGCCATTCGGCCCGTCGAGCCTGCACCGCCATTCAATGTGATCATGGCTGATCATCCAACTCAGTATCCTGTACATCAGGCCTGGCTGGAATAAGTATGTAGCTGAGTATCATACTGAAGCCCGTGAAGCCATCAAATCCTGGGCTATGGCAGGTAGGCCCAGACAGGGGCCTGTGTTTGAGTACAAGAAGCTCACTAATGCAAGGTATAAGTATGCTATTCGCTTCAGCTGTAAGAATGAGCAAGCTATGAGGGCTGATTCCATGGCTAAGAAGCTGCTAAGTAACAATGCTACAGATTTTTGGAAGGAACTGAGAGCTCTTAGCAGTTGCAAAACATCTCAACCATGCACTGTAGATGGAATCTCCGGAACAGCTAATATCGCGGAGTTATGGCGACAACATTATAGCACTTTATTCAACTGTGTCCAAGGTGACTTGTATAGGGTGGACAATGTATAGAAGCTGGGATGTAATGTTAAAATTGTACAAGGCATTGGTGAGACCAAATCTGGAGTATGGTGTACAATTTTGGTCGCCCAATTATAGGAAGGATGTCAACAAAATAGAGAGAGTACTACAGAGGAGATTTACTAGAATGTTGCCTGGGTTTCAACAACTAAGTTACAGAGATAGGTTGAATAAGTTAGGTCTTTATTCTCTGGAGCGCAGAAGGTTAAGGGGGGACTTGATAGAGGTCTTTAAAATGATGAGAGGGATAGACAGAGTTGATGTGGACAAGCTTTTCCTTTTGAGAGTAGGGAAGATTCAAACAAGAGGACATGACTTCAGAATGAAGGGACAGAAGTTTAGGGGTAATATGAGGGGGAACTTCTTTACTCAGAGAGTGGTAGCGGTGTGGAATGAGCTTCCAGTGGAAGTGGTGGAGGCAGGTTCATTGGTATCATTTAAAAATAAATTGGAAAGGCATATGGATGAGAAGGGAATGGAGGGTTATGGTATGAGTGCAGGCAGGTGGGACTAAGGGGAAAAAAAGTTGTTCGGCACGGACTTGTAGGGCCGAGATGGCCTGTTTCCGTGCTGTAATTCTTATATGTTATATGGTTAATGACTCGATGGTGATTATGTCACATGAGGTGTATCATGCCATGAACAAGCTGTCCCAACAACAAAGCAAGTGGCTTGGATCATATCTCTGCTGAGCATGTTAAGTATGCGAGTATGAGGATAGCTCCTCTCCATGCTATTTGTTTTACTGGCTTTATGATTCAGGGCTTGTTACCAGACTCAATGTTGTCTGTCCTGTTAGTGCCGGTCATTAAGGACAAAGCTGGTAAAGTAGGCAGCCTAAATAATTACAGGCCCATAGCTTTAGCCAGCATATTGTCAAAAGATTTAGAAAGAGTTCTGCTGGATAGAATAAATGAGTTTGGTAGGTACACAAAATTGCTGGAGAAACTCAGCGGGTGCAGCAGCATCTATGGAGCGAAGGAAATAGGCAATGTTTCGGGCTGAAACCCTTCTTCAGTCTGAAGTGTATCATGCCATGAACAAGGAAATAGGCAACGTTTCGGGCTGAAACCCTTCTTCAGTCTGAAGAAGGGTTTCAGCCCGAAACGTTGCCTATTTCCTTCGCTCCATAGATGCTGCTGCACCCGCTGAGTTTCTCCAGCAATTTTGTGTACCTTCGATTTTCCAGCATCTGCAGTTCCTTCTTGAACACAAATGAGTTTGTTAACTCCACAGATAACCAGTTTGGGTTTAAAGCGAAACTTTTCCACTGACTTATGCATATATGCCCTAAAGGAGAGTATAACCAAATATAGAGGCAAAAACTCTCCAATCCTCATGTGCTTTATTGATGCTTCCAAAGCCTTTGACCATGTTGATCACAGAAAGCTGTTTGGTAAAATGAATCAAAGAGGGGAGCCAGAATACATTGTTAGAATTCTGGCCTACTGGTATGCCCACCAGACTATGCAAATAAAATGGGGCAAGAGGGTCTCAGCCCCATTTGGGGTTAGCAATGGTGTTAGACAAGGGGGGATTTTGTCCCCAGTCCTTTAAAATCTTTATATTGATGATCTGTCCAAACAATTGAAAGCCTGTAATACTGGGTGCGTGATTGGTAATATTTTAGTGAACCATATTATGTATGCAGATGATCTTGTGGTCTTTAGTCCATCTAGTGCTTGTATAATGCTTGTAAGAGTGTTGTTATGGTCTGTAGAACCAAAGAGGAGAAATGTCTAAAATATCCTGATTTTAAATTCTCTGACAATAATCTTAAGTGTCTGCAATAAGGTAAAATATATAGGGCATATTATTACAGAACAAATGACAGATGATGAGGATATTTATAGGCAACGACGCATGGTGTATGTACAGGCGAATATTCTCTTGTGTAAGTTTGGTGCGTGTACAGATGTGGTGAAGATGTCGCTGTTTAGAGCATACTGCACACCACTCTACACTGCGCACCTGTGGTTGAAGTAAGGAAAGACAAGTTTGCAGAGACTAAAGGTGGCCTATAATGATGCCATGAGAACACTGCTAAGGAAACCTAGATGGTGTAGAAACATAGAAACATAGAAATTAGGTGCAGGAGTAGAGGCCATTCGGCCCTTCGAGCCTGCACCGCCATTCAATATGATCATGGCTGATCATCCAACTCAGTATCCTGTACCTGCCTTCTCTCCATACCTCCTGATCCCTTTAGCCACAAGGGCCACATCTAACTCCCTCTTAAATATAGCCAATGAACTGTGTGGCCTCAACTGCTTTCTGTGACAGAGAATTCCACAGATTCACCACTCTCTGTGTGAAAAATGTTTTTCTCATCTTGGTCCTAAAAGACTTCCCCTTTATCCTTAAGGGCCTGTCCCACGAGCATGCGCCTGCAAGCGGCGAGCGCGGCCAAACCGGTAGCGGGGCCCGCGCGGAGGTCGAGTGAGTGACGTGAAGTTCGAGCGAAGTCCGCGGGAAGTCCGCGCGTGACGTACGGCGTCAAGACGCTGAGCACGCCCGTCGAGACGCTGCGCACGGCCTCAATGCGACTGCGGGCCGGCAGGCCGTTGCCGCGCGGAATTTTTGATCACGGTCAGTTTTTCGGAGCCCCGCGCGACGTCGGGACCAGCCCCGCACAACTCCATACGGCTCCGGCGATCGAAGTGGGACCGGCCCCGCGAGGCCGTACGGCTCAAGCGACCACGTTAACTCGCGCTTGCCACATGCAGTCGCATGCTGGTGGGACAGGCCCTTTAAACTGTGAAGTGTAGTGCCATTAACATGTTTGTGGCTGCAGGAGTCAGTGCTTTAGAAGCTGTCCTAAGAAATCATATGTATAAATTCATCTGCAGGGTAAATGACTCTGAAAACGTAATTATCGTGGCCTTGTCAAACATACGGTTTAGCACTTCACGCTACCAATCCCAGTTGTGGAGACACGGGTATCGTTGCCTCGTTGTAGGACACTGATCATTCTTTTTTATTCTGGATTTTAATTCCTGTATCGTGTTTTTTTAATACATAATTCATGATGATTTTTATAAGCGATATACTAAAATTTTACATGTATTTCGTGATGTTTTTAAATGTATATTTATGCAATGTTGTCCCTTGCCTGGGCCTTGTGTCTGAAATAAATATTGTTATTATTATTATTATTATAAGATCCTTATGTAGCTCTATAAAATAATTGGTATTTTGGCGAGGTGTTGCCGTGCAGTCTCTCGATTTCGTTGAGTCTTTTGTTTTGACCGTGTGCGGACACGGTGAAGTCGTGTCGTCTAATTAGGGCAGCGTTTCGGAACAGATTCCCTGCACGGGTCCTACTGCGCTCAATTAGCCTCCAGCTGATGAGGCGTCCCGGTTATTTAATGAGACCGCGGGCGTGATTAATGGGGAACGCATTCAAGGGAGGGAGGTGCTGCCGCTTCCCCTGTTGCCTTGCTCCTAATGACTGTCGCACAAAAGGCCTGGATTAATGGCAGTGTGGGGGAGGGGGGAGGGGTGTGTGGGGGGGGGGAGGGCAGATGGTTTTGTCCCGCAATCTCTTGCCCAGCCGGGGAGGCAGGCTGAAGAACAAAAGCAGGCCGCCAACACAAAAGGCTGGGCGGCAGAGGGAGACTAGGCCGGGCCTGGTTGCCATGGCGACGGCACGCAGCTAGGCCGCATCCTCACTACAAGCCCACGGAGATGTAAACGACATACCGACTGGCTAACTTTAAACCACCGCAAAATAAAACAAAAACACGCACATGTAGGATTTAGGTGTAAAGAACCAACTTCCATGTCAAAGGAAGAATATTTTCGAAGTGAAGCTTCCACTGGCTAATTCCTGTGAATAACGAATGCGTTTGTTTCAATCACAATTCAACTGCTTCTGTGTTTTCTGAAATGAACGGTGACAAGACACAAAATGCTGGGGTAACTCAGCGGGGACAGGCAGCATCTCCGGAGAGAAGGAATGGGTGATGTTTCGGGTCGAGACCCTTCTTCAGACTGGATAATGACAAGGGAAACAAAATGTGGATAAATGTGAGGTTCTCCACTTTGGTAGCAAAAACAGGAAGGCAGATTACCATCTAACTGGTGTTAAGGTGGGAAAAGGGGAAGTACAACGGGATCTGGGGGTCCATGTTCATCAGTCACTGAAAGTAAGCATGCAGGTACAGCAGGCAGTGAAGACAGATTGGCCTTTATAACAAGAGGAGTTGAGTATAGGAGCAAAGAGGTCCTTCTGCAGTTGTACAGGGCCCTAGTGAGACCACACCTGGAGTATCGCATGCAGTTTTGGTCCCCTAATTTGAGGAAGGACATTCTTGCGATTGAGGGAGTGCAGCGTAGGTTTACAAGGTTAATTACCGGGATGGCGGGACTGTCATATGCTGAGAGAATGGAGCGGCTGGGCTTGTACACTCTGGAGTTTAGAAGGATGAGAGGATATCTTATTGAAACATATAAGATTATTAAGGGTTTGGACACGCTAGAGGCAGGAAACATGTTCCCGATGTTGGGGGTGTCCAGAACAAGGGGCCACACAGTTTAAGAATAAGGGGTAAGCCATTTAGAACGGAAGGATGAGAGGATATCTCATTGAAACATAAGATTGTTAAGGGCTTGGACACGCTATATTTAAGAGGGAGTTAGATGTGGCCCTTGTGGCTAAGGGGATCAGGGGGTATGGAGAGAAGGCAGGTACGGGATACTTAGTTGGATGATCAGCCATGATCATATTGAATGGCGGTGCAGGCTCGAAGGGCCGAATGGCCTACTCCTGCACCTAATTTCTATGTTTCTATGTTTCTATGCTAGAGGCAGGAGACATGTTCCCGATGTTGGGTGAGTCCAGACCCAGGGGCCACACAGTTTAAGAATAAGGGGTAAAGTCATTTAGAACGGAGACGAGGAAACACTTTTTCACCCAGAGAGTTGTGAGTCTGTGGAATTTTCTGCCTCAGAGGGTGGTGGAGGCCGGTTCTCTGGATACTTTCAAGAGAGAGTTGGATAGGGCTCTTAAAGATAACGGAGTCGGGGGATATGGGGAGAAGGCAGGAACGGGGCACTGATTGGGGATGATCAGCCATGATCACATTGATGGCGGTGCTGGCTCGAAGGGCCGAATGGCCTACTCCTGCACGTATTGTCTATTGTCTATTGAGTGGCGGTGCAGGCTCGAAGGGCCGAATGGCCTACTCCTGCACCTATTGTCTATGTTTAGTCTTTTGAGATGCAGCGTGGCCTATTGGCCTGTATCACTAAACTAAAGTGCCAACAACCCAGCCCCCCTCACCACCCCCCCCCCCCCTCATGCCCACTTACCTCCCCCCACCCCCACTCCCCCCCCCCACCTACCTCCCCGACACCAGCCTGCACAATCTTCAAACCAGTCTCCGCTTCCAAACCAGACTTGTCGGCATCTGTGGGCGAGAAAGGGGAGGGGGTTACTGTTGGTGAGAAGGGGGAGGGGGGGGAAAGGGGAGGGGGTTTTTCTATGGGTGGGTAGGATGACCACACTGGGGGAGTGGTCGACACTTCCCCCCTCCCCCCCAGGACAGAAAGGTACCGGACCCTTCAACCCTGACCCCTGACCCAACCTCACCACCCTCCCCATAACCCCTGAACTAATCAAGAACCTATCTATCTCTGCCTTAAAAATATCCACAGACTTGGCCTAGATAGAGCGGATGTGGGGAGGATGTTTCGTTTCCACTGGCGGGAGAGTCTAGGACCAGAGGTCACAGCCTCAGAATTAAAGGACGTTCCTTCAGACAGGAGATGAGGAGGAATTTCTTTAGTCAGAGGGTGGTGAATCTGTGGAATTCATTGCCACAGACGGCAGTGGAGGCCACAAGTCAGTGGATGTTTTTAAGGTAGGGATTGACAAGATTCTTGATTAGTGCGGGTGTCAGGGTTTATGTATTCATAGATACATGGACAATAGGTGCAGGAGGAGGCCATTCGGCCCTCGAGCCAGCACCGCCATTCAATGTGATCATGGCTGATCATCCACAATCAGTACCCCGTTCCTGCCTTCTCCCCATGATTCCGTTAGCCCAAAGAGCTAAATCTAGCTCTCTTTTGAAAGCATCCAGTGAATTGGCCTCCACTGCCTTCTGTGGCAGAGAATTTCACAGATTCACAACTCTCTGGGTAAAAAAGAGAGAGAGAGAGAGAGAGAGAGAGAGTGTTAGCTCTTGGGGCTAACGGAATCAAGGATTATGGGGAGCAGGAACAGGAAACTGATTCTGAACGATTCTGGATGTGTGTGTATATTTATATAATGGTATATGGACACACTGATCTGTTCTGTATTGATGCCTACTATGTTCTGTTGTGCTGAAGCAAAGCAAGAATTTCATTGTCCTATACAGGGACACATGACATTAAACTCCCTTGAATCTTGAATCTATGCTGAGAGAATGGAGCATCTGGGCTTGTATACACTGGAACTTAGGATGAGAGGGGATCTGATTGAAACATATAAGATTGTTAAGGGTTTGGACACGCTAGAGGCAGGAAACATGTTCCCGATGTTGGGGGAGTCCAGAACCAGGGACATTCTTGCTATTGAGGGAGTGCAGCGTAGGTTTACAAGGTTAATTCCCGGGATGGCGGGGACTGTCATATGCTGAGAGAATGGAGCGGCTGGGCTTGTACACTCTGGAGTTTAGAAGGATGAGAGGGGATCTTATTGAAACATATAAGATTATTAAGGGTTTGGACACGCTAGAGGCAGGAAACATGTTCCCGGTGTTGGGGGTGTCCAGAACCAGGGGCCACACACACAGTTTAAGAATAAGGGGTAACCCATTTAGAACGGAGACGAGGAAACACTTTTTCTCACAGAGAGTGGTGAGTCTGTGGAATTCTTTGCCTCACAGAGGGCGGTGGAGGCCGGTTCTCTGGATGCTTTCAAGAGAGAGCTAGGTAGGGCTCTTAAAGTTAGCGGAGTCAGGGGATATGGGGAGAAGGCAGGAACGGGGAACTGATTGGGGATGATCAGCCATGATCACATTGAATGGCGGTGCTGGTTCGAAGGGCCGAATGGCCTACTCCTGCACCTATTGTCCATGTATCTATGAATACATAAACCCTGACACCCGCACTAATCAAGAATCTGTCAATCCCTACCTTAAAAACATCCACTGACTTGTGGCCTCCACAGCCGTCTGTGGCAATGAATTCCACAGATTCACCACCCTCTGACTAAAGAAATTCCTCCTCATCTCTTGTCTGAAGGAACGTCCTTTAATTCTGAGGCTGTGACCTCTGGTCCTAGACTCTCCCACCAGTGGAAACATCCTCCCCACATCCACTCTATCTAGGCCAAGTCTGTGGATATTTTTAATACTAATATATTTTTAATAATCTCAGTGCTGGGACCCCAGCTATTTACAATATATATTAATGAACTGGATGAGGGAATTGAAGGCAATATCTCCAAGTTTGCGGATGACACTAAGCTGGGGGGCAGTGTTAGCTGTGAGGAGGATGCTAGGAGACTGCAAGGTGACTTGGATAGGCTGGGTGAGTGGGCAAATGTTTGGCAGATGCAGTATAATGTGGATAAATGTGAGGTTATTCATTTTGGTGGCAAAAACAGGAAAGCAGACTATTATCTAAATGGTGGCCGACTAGGAAAAGGGGAGATGCAGCGAGACCTGGGTGTCATGGTACACCAGTCATTGAAAGTAGGCATGCAGGTGCAGCAGGCAGTGAAGAAAGCGAATGGTATGTTAGCTTTCATAGCAAAAGGATTTGAGTATAGGAGCAGGGAGGTTCTACTGCAGTTGTACAGGGTCTTGGTGAGACACCTGGAGTATTGCGTACAGTTTTGGTCTCCAAATCTGAGGAAGGACATTATTGCCATAGAGGGAGTGCAGAGAAGGTTCACCAGACTGATTCCTGGGATGTCAGGACTGTCTTATGAAGAAAGACTGGATAGACTTGGTTTTATACTCTCTAGAATTTAGGAGATTGAGAGGGGATCTTATAGAAACTTACAAAATTCTTAAGGGGTTGGACAGGCTAGATGCAGGAAGATTGTTCCCCGATGTTGGGGAAGTCCAGGACAAGGGGTCACAGCTTAAGGATAAGGGATGAGAAGAACTTTTAAAACCGAGATGAGAAGAACTTTTTTCACACAGAGTGGTGAATCTCTGGAACTCTCTGCCGCAGAGGGTAGTCGAGGCCAGTTCATTGGCTATATTTAGATTCAGATTCAGATTCAGATTCAATTTTAATTGTCATTGTCAGTGTACATTACAGAGACAACGAAATGCATTTAAGAGGGAGTTAGATGTGGCCCTTATGGCTAAGGGGAGCAGAGGGTATAGAGAGAAGGCAGGTACAGGATACTGAGTTGGATGATCAGCCATGATCATATTGAATGGCGGTGCAGGCTCGAAGGGCCGAATGGCCTAGTCCTGCACCTGTTGTCTATGTTTCTATGTTATGGGGAGAAGACAGGGGAATGGGGTTGGGAGACAGATCAGCCTCTCTGTTGACAATACTATAGGTGTGATGAGCGGACGTCTACTCACCTGCCTTGGTGGCCACATCATCCACTGTCACGTTGTGGTCGTTGTGCCTCAGTCGAAAGGTCAACGCTGGTCCAATCACACTGAAAAGAAAGAAAAGAGAATCTGATCACAACACAATCACGTCACCATTCCACCGCGCCTAGTCTTGGTCGGGTCGGTCACGGTGGCGCAGGACGGGTAGAGTCGCTGCCTCACAGCGCCAGAGACCCCCGGGTCCGATCCCCATCACAAAGGCCGCATCCGTGAAAGAGGTTCGCAAGTCCTGCTCGCTATCTTTCGCCCGCATTCCACGCTGCAGGTGCTGGGATTCTGGAATCCATGGCAGCATCCAGAGGAGAACGGGGAGGGGAGGGGTGGGAGGAAGGCTGAGGAGGGGGGTTGATAGAGTGAGAGGAGAGTGGGGAAGGGGGAAGGAGGGACGGGAGGTAGGAGAATAGGGGGTGAGGGAGGGGGAAGAGGCGGAGGGAGGAGGGGGATTATGAGGGAAGGGGAGGAGAGGAAAGGAGGAGGAGGGTGTGAGGAGAGGGGAGAGGGGAGGAGGGAGGGAGGAGAGGAGGGAGGAAAAGGGAGAGGGGAGGAGCGGAGAGGGGTAGGAATGACCGGGAGAGAGGAGAGGAGAGGGAGGAGAGGAGGGGGGAAGGAGAGGCGAGGACAGAGAAGAGGGATGGGAGGAGAGGAGGGAATGAGGGGAGATAGGGGAGGGGAGGAGAGGAGATGATAGGGGGAAGGAGATAGGGGGGAGGCAGACAGCCGGAGTAGGGTGGGGGGAGGGGAGTGGGGGTAGGGGGGGGAAGGGAGGAATGACCTGGTGAGGGGGACGAAGGGTATGGGGAGAGAGGTGGCGGGAGGGATGGAGAACAGAGGGAGGGGGGAGGAGAGGGGGTAAGACGGGGGGGGGTGCGATGCTGGAGCGGCACCCGGCAGGGGCGGTTAAATTGGGGGGAATCAGTGGGGGGAGGGCGGAGGGGAGAGGGGGGTTGGGGATGGGGGGGGGCGGGGGGAGGAGGGAGGGGAGGGGAGGGGGGGGTGGGAGGGATATGGGTGGGGAGGGGGGGGCGGGGAGGTGGAGAGCTGTAGCGCCGGTGAGTTGAGTAAGGAAGGAGGGGGGGGGTGAGAGGGAGGGGGTGGGGAGGGTCCTGGAGGAGAGTGGGTGGGTGGAGACCGGGGGGTCCTCCCCGGGGAGGGGGGGATAGGGGTCGCTTGGAGGCAGCGGCGGGGGAGCTGACACGAGCGGCGGGGGTGGGATGCGTGTCCGGCATCTCTTGTGGTTGTTTTTAACACGGTGTGAGGCACTTTGGGGGAGATCAGAGAGAGTGAGAGGAGAGGAGAGGAGAGGAGAGGAGATGAGAGGAGGGGGAGGAGGAGGAGGAGGAGAGGTCAGGAGAGGAGAGGAGAGAGAGGAGATCCCAGGATTCTGAGGTGGGGGGAGGGGTGGTTGAGGAGGGAGAGGGGGATTGGGGAGGAGAGGGGATGAGAGGAGAGGGGAGTAGAGGGGTTGAGAGGGAGAGGAAGGAGAAGAGGATGAGGCGGTGAGGGAGAGGAGGTAGGGGGGAAAGGAGGGCGGAAAGAAGGAAGAAGAGAGGTGCGGAGAGGGGAGTGGAGAGAGGGAGAGGAGAGGAGAGTGCAGATGGGAAGAGAGAAAAGAGGAGAGGAGAGGGCCTGGGAGGGACGGAGGAGGAGCAATGGGGGGAGATGAGAGGAGGAGGGAGGGGAGAGAGGGTAGAGGAGAGTGAGGAGGAGAGGAGGGGAGAGGGGGACGAGGGAGGAGGGGGGAAGAGGAGAGGAGGATGAGCGGGCGGGAGAGAGGAGGAGGAAGAGGGGAGGGGATCGAGGGGGAGGAGAGGAGGGGAGGAGAGGGAGGGACGAAAGATGAGGAGGAGAGGGAGGGGGAGAGAGGAGGGGAGGAGGGGGGGTGGGGGAAAGGGGGGAGGGGAGGTGAGGAGAGGAGAGGGGGGGGTGGAGACGGGAGGAGAGGCGAGGCGAGGAGAGGAGAGGAGAGGAGAGGAAGGAAGAAGGGTGGAGAGAGGAGAGAGGAGGGGAGGGGAGGAGAGGGAGAGGAGAGGAGAGAGAGGAGAGGAGAGGGAGAGGGGGGAGGAGAGGGAGGAGAGGAGAGAGGAGGGGAGAGGGAGGAGAGGAGGGGGAGGAGAGGGGGGAGAGGAGGAGGGGAGGGGAGGGGAGAGAGAGGCAGGAGAGGGAGAGGGAGAGGGAGAGATAGAGAAGAGGGAGGAGAGGGAGGAGAAGGAGAAGAGAGGGAGAGAGAGAGGGGGAGGGAGAGGAGATAGAGAAGAGGGGGGAGGGCGGAGGAGAGAGAGAGGAGGGAGAGGGGGCAGGGAGAGGTAGAGGAGAGAGAGAAGGAGAAGAGAGGAGAGGGGAGGGACGGAGGAGGGGGAGAGGCACACGAGAGAGAAGACTCAGGGGAGCTGGAAAACACGGAGGGGGAAAAGGGGGGAGAGACTGGGACGAGGGGGAGAGGAGAAGAGGAGGGGGGAAGGAGAGGAACAGATGGGGGGGAGAACCAGGAGGGGGAAGGAAATCACAGTGAGAGAGAGTAGGAGGAGAAGACCCGGGAACCCAGGGAGGGTGCAGGAGAGGGAGAGGCGGGCAAGAAGGGAGAGAGGGATAAGAGACAGGTGGACAGAAGGGGAAGAGGGTTGGAAAAAGAGGGGATAATTCACTGACACAAGACCATGAGGAGGCAGGAGACAGGGGAAGAAGGGTCAGGCAAAAGGAGAGATAGGAGACTGCAAAGAGGTGACAGAACAAACACAGTGAGAGACTATTACACGAGAAACAAGGGAACATGATGCAAAGGAAGGGGACTACACATAGTGAGGACCCCATTAGGAGAGACATAAGGGGGGGGTTCTTAAGCAGAGACGGGGGAGCTCAGTGGAAAGGGACACCACCAACGAGGGAGGAGGGTAAGAGGAAAGGACTTATACAAGGAGGGAAGGTTCCCCAAAGTTAGATAGGGAGAATGGAAGGGGGAGGACCAAGGGACGGAGCACAGGGGAGGCGCAGGGGGGGGGAGACAAAAAAAGAGCCAAGGACGAAAGGTAGGGAGGACGGACCCAGAACTTACAGACAGCAAGAAAAAAGCACCAGGAGCATTTGGAGACGCAAACAGGAACGCATGCCGCAACAGACGGAGGAGAAGGGGCCGGCAGGTCACAGGCCGGTGAGGAAAAACCTGGAGTGTTTCCGGCTACACGCATCTGAGGGAGCTGGCGAAGGAAAGAGGGGAGGGTGCGGGAGGAGGAAAGTGGGAGACACAGAAAGATTCAGGAGAAGAGAGGATCGCAGGACCGTGGAAATCCTAGGAACAGGGGGGGATGTCAAGGAGAAAATATAGGAGATGGAAGGAGCGGAGACAAAGGAGAAAGGCGAAGAAGGGGGGCGAGGGAGACAAAGTGATCAGGTGACCGACCACAAGGGCCACACAGCAATAGCCGTACCACAGATAGGAACAACTGAGCGAAGGGATCACAAGGGGGAGGACTGAGAAGAGAGCAGACGGAAGGGAGGAAACAGAGGAGAGGGGGCAGAAGGGAGGAGGGGAGGGGGAGGGAGAGAGAAAACAGGTAGGAGGGAGAGGGGGAGAGGAGGGGAAAGAGGAGGGGGAGGGAAGGAGAGGAGGAGTGGGGGGAAGGGGTCAGGGAAAAGCAAGTGAAGAAGTGAGGCAGACAACCAGGAGGAGAAGAGGGGAGAGAGAAAGGAGGGGAGGGGGAGGGGCAAAAAGGGAAAAGAGGGGAGGGAGACAGAGGGAAAGAGGGGAGGGGAAATGGCAGGAGGGGAGAGAAGGGGGAGGGGGAGAGGAAATCAGGGAAGGGTCAGACACACAGGAGAAGAGAAGGGGGAATACAACCGGGAGAATGAGAGAGAAAGAGGAAAGGAGGAGGGATAGGAGGGACATTGACATCAGGGAGAGGAGAAACAGAGGAGGAGGAAGGGGAAGGGACAAGGCCAGACAAGGGGAAAGAAAGAGGAGACAAGAGAAGAGGGGAGAAAGGGGGAGCCCAGAGGGAGAGAACAGACAGGAGATAGAGAGGATCAGAGAGGGCCCAAGACAAGAGTTGGGGCACAGAGGCGGAGAGAGGGAGGAGAGGAGAGGGGCAGAGGTGGAAGTTGGAAAGGGAGGAGGAGGAAGAGAGAGGACAAACAAGTTCAAGCAGAGGGAGTGAAAAGGAAAGAAGAAGGAAAAGGAGCACAGGAGGGGAGGCAGTAGGGACAAAGCAGAGCCATCAGAAAAGAGGAGATGAAGAGACAGAGAATTACGGGGGCAGAAGCCTAGGAAGGAGCCAGAGAGAAGGAACGAAGGAGGAAGACAAAAGGAGGAACAAGGGGGACGGAAAGAGAGAGGACCAAAGGAATGGCAAAGGAAAAGAGAGAGGCCACACACACACACAGGGGACCCAACACACAAGAGTGAAAACCACAACAAGAAGGACAAAAAACCCCAAGGACAAGGACAGAAGATAGGAGAAAAGGAGGACACACAGGCAGGGAAAAGGATTCAGGCGGAGGGCCAGACACAGGACCCAGGGACACAGAGAAAAGGAACCACCACAGGAACAGAGAAGACAAGCGAACAACAGCATCACTCAGAAGGGAGACAACACAGGGAAACCAGAGAAGGACAGGGAAATAACAAAGAAAGAAGGGGGAAGGGGGAAAAGATGAACACACAACAGGAGAACAAGAAGAGGCAAAGGAGGACAAAAACAGGCAGATGATGGAAACAGCACACACAAGAAAAAGCCCACAGACACCACAAAGGACACACAGAGGCAAAAGCAGGGAGCTTGACAAACGGGAAAGAAACTGGGATTTAGGAGAAGGTACAGGAAACACAGTGGCAAGGGACAGGCCCAAGGGATCAAGGGACAGGGAAGGGGGAAAAATATACAAACAGCTCAACACAAAACAGAGGGTACACCACAGATCTACCCTCAGGAAGGAAAGGACACAGACAAAAGGGCGACACAGGCAGAGTAATACCCAGAAGGAGAGCCAAGGACCCAGGGGGGAACAAGAGAGGGAGGAGAAAGGAGGAGAAGGGCACCCAGGGCCGACAAAGCACAGGGTTGGGACAGAAAGAGGGAAAGACCAGACACACACTCAACATACAGACCAGGAAGGGAAGGGGGGGATGGAGGGGAGATGAGGACGGTTCACTCAGACAGGACAAGAGAGAGGACACACACCACCCCATGGCAAGGAAACAGGAGGGTAGGAGTCCCCACCCACAGAGGGAGAGGGAGGACACCAATCAAACAGAGGAACAAAAGGAGGAGGAACAGGACAGACACAGGCCACACCACAAACACACAAACCAGGCGAGCACCAAAAAACACGAGCAGGGAGGGCCAACAAGGAACAGGGACAGGACACAACCCACAGACAGACACCAACAGGCAAAACCAGGGACACACAGGGACAAGACACACAGAACACACACACAACCACACCACACAGGGACAAGGCACACATAGGAGACAGGGAAGCCAGGCAGGGGGGGAGACGGGGACAACAAGAGACCACAAAAAAAGCGGAAGGAGAAGGACAACAGGGAGAAACACAGGGGGGACCAACAAAACACCCAAGTACAAAGACAAAACAAGACCAGGAGAACCCCGCAGGGGAAACACAGAAGGCAAGACACAGAGTGGGAGGGAAACACAGACACAGGCACAGAAACAGGAACACAGACAGAGAGACACACCCAGACAGAAAGACAAGCCAGGGGGGAAGACACACACACACCGAAAAAGGACAACAGACACACACAGCAACAGGACACAAAACAGACACACACCACAACAAAAGGGACACAGGACACACCACACACAGACGGGAAAGGACACAAGAACACACAACACATTAGAACACACACAAACACAGAAAAACAGGACAACAACACACCCAAACACCCAAGACAAACCAAGAGAGAACAAATGGAAAACAGAAAACAAGAGACAAGACAGACAGGGAGGAAAGCACACACACAGCCAACACACAGACCACAAGGGAAACACACACACACAAAAAACAAAAACAAAACACACACACAAGGAAAACACAAAAAGAAACACCACAGGGACAACAGAAACAGGGAACAACACAGACCCACAAGGGGACCAACAAAAACATGACGAGGGGAAGACGAACCCAGGACGCACACAACAACCAACACCAGACAGGAACAAAACAGAACCAAGTGGGAAAACACACACGCCCACAAGGCACAGAAGGGAAACACACAGGACGGACAGCATGTCACCAGGGGAAGCAAACAACAGGAAACACCACAAGATGGACACAACAAAGGGGACCCCACACAAGCACGAACGAAACAAACAGAAAAACGACCAACACCACAGTGGACCACGGGAGAACAAAAGGGGATTATCAAGGAAAAGCTGGGGGACGCCAGGGAGAAGAACATATGGGACGGGCACCAAAAGTCAGCCCACAGAAAAAAAACCGCATTACCAAGAGGGCCCAGGGGGCAAAGGGACACCAACAACAAAAGGGATATCAAACACCAAACAACATACTAAAAGGGACAAAGGAGACAGGGGGAGAGGGACAAAAGGAGAGAACAAAGAACGGCAAAGACACAAAAAGACACAAAAAAGGAGGTACACACAACACACAGAGGGAGACAGGGAGAAGGGAACAAAAGACAATAAGACACTGGGAGACAACAAGAACAGGAGAGACACAAAAGGGGGGAGTCAAAAGGAGGACCAATAGACAACACAAAAAAAGACAGACCAAACAAACGGGGAAAAGAAACACGCCAAAGGGAAGGGGGAACAGACCACACCACCAACAGAGAGGAACAAGGGCACAGGCAGGGGGGGAACAACCCCAACACACCAGGGGGGGGGAACACCCAACCAAGAGATCACACACAAGACAAAGATAAGAGGCGGAATCAGTGGGAAACTGGGCGACCAAGGGACAGAACAGATGGAACAAGGGAACCACAGGCAGACACAAAGAGAAAATGACAAAAGAAAGAAGAGAGCAAACACAGCAAAAACAACAAAAAAACAGATGTTCGAACACCCCCCCAACTAGGGAACAAACCAGAGAGGATAGCAAGGAACAGGAGGAGAGGGGAAAGGGACCAGAGGGACCACACACACAAACGACAGACGGGAACAAAGAGGAGAAGGAGACACAAGGGGCAAAGAGACAACACAGAGAAAGACACAGGGGAACAGGAAAAAAAGGACGGGATACAGGAGAGGGGGGAAGATGGCGAAAGAAGACAAGAGGAACAGAAAGGTGAGGGAAAGAGCCACACGAGGGGAGAGACCAGAGGATAAGGGACACAACAGGCTGGAGGAACAAGGGAACAGGACACAGGGGGAAGAAGAGGGAGAGGTGAGGACAAAGAGAAGAGAGGGAAAAGGGTGGGAAGAAAGGAGAGGCGGGAGAGGGGACAGCAAGGGGACGAGAGAATGAGGGGGAGAAGCAGCAAACACCACGGGAAAGAAAAGAGCAGAAACTACAAACATACCCAAAGGGGGGGGGGAGGGAGGGAAGGGCAGCCAGGGAACAAGGGAGGAAAGAGGGAGTATACAAAGGGCCACCCACACAGGGGAGACCAGGGGATCTGGAAGGAGGCAAAGACACAGGGGGGGGAAGAAGGAGAGAGGAGGGAAGCAAAATAGGGGGGCACACCAGGAACAGGGGGGTAGGGAACATCAAAAACAAAGACACACGGGGGAATGCCAAAGGGGAAGAAAGGAAGGGGGGAGATATGGGGGAGGGTGGAAAGAGGAAGGGACAAAGAAGAGAAGGAGAGCAGAAAAAGGGGAAAGGGGAGGGGAGGTGGGAGAGAGACAAGAGGAGAGCGAAAGGAGAGGAGAAGGGGGACTAGGGGAAGCAGGGGAAAAAGAGGGGAAAGGAGAAGAGGAGAGAGGACGATCAAGGGGGGTGGGGAAGACAGATGAGAGAGGAAGAACGAGAGAGAAGAGTGTGGGAAGTTTCGGAACAAACCAGGGAAAGAGAGGAATGAAGGGAGACAGGGTGGAGAAGGGAAGGGAGATTGGAAACAAGAGGGGAGCGAGAAGGGCCAGAGATGAGTGGGGGAGGAAAGAAAATCAGGAGAGCAGCTCAGGGAAAGGGAGCCAGAGTCAGGGGGAGATCAGAGAAACCAGGAGAGGGGGCAAAAAGAAAGGAGAGATGGAAGGAGAAGGCCACAGGGGACAAGAGAGGGAAAGACAGGGGGTAGAGAAGGGTGGAGGGGACAAAAAGGAAGCAGAGGAGAGACGAGCACGAGACAGGAAGACAGGAGACAAGGGAGCAGGATGGAAGGGAGAGGGGGAGGGGAAAGAGGAAGGGTAAGAGGAGGGGAGAGGCCAAAGGGGGAAGGAACAGACGGTGAAAGAGGGGGGAAGGGGACAGAAGAAACCCTGGAGGGGGAAGAGAGGGGAGAAAGAGGGGAGACAAAGAGGGGAGGAGAAGGAAGAAGAGAGAGGGCAGGGAGGAAGTGGTGGAGAGAGGAAAGGGGGAGCGGGAAACAATGGACGGGAAAGATAGGAGGGGGCGGGGATGGGGGAGCTCAGAGAGAAGAAGAGGACAGGAGGAAGAGGAGGGAAACCAGGAAAGAGAGGGGAGGGGGGGCCAGAGAGAGAAAGAGGGAGGAGGAGGAGGAAAGAGAAGGAGGCAAAGAGGGGAGGTAACGGAGAGAAGGGGGGAAAAGGGAAGAGGAAGGAAGACAAGGAGGAGAAGGGCAAAGGAAGAGTGGAAGAGGGAGCACAAGAAAAGAGAAGGAGGGGAGGGAAGGACCAGGAGAGGAGAACAGAGAGGAGGGGAAAGAATGAGGAAAGGAGGGGAGAGGGAAAGGGAGAGAGGGGAGGGGGGAGATTGAAGCGTGAAGAAAATAGGAACCAGGGATTAGGCCATTAGGCCCTTCGAGGACCAGCACCGCCAGAATGAGTACGTGTGTTTCAGCTTTTTTCCCCTTATCCCCTGATTGCGTTAGCCCCAAGAGCTAAATCTAGCTCTCTCTTGAAAGCATCCAGAGAATCGCCCTCCACCGCCCTCTGAGGCAGAGAATTCCACAGACTCACAACTCGCAAAAAGTGTTTCCTCGTCTCCGTTCTAAATGGCTTTACCCCTTATTCTTAAACTGTGGCGTCTGGTTCTGGACTTCCCCAACATCGGGAGCATGTTTCCTGCCTCTAGTGTGTCCAAACCCTTAATAATCTTATATGTTTCTATAAGAATCCCTCTCATCCTTCTAAACTCCAGAGTGTAGAAGCCCAGCTGCTACATTCTCTCAGCATTATGAAGAGAGGGGAGGGGGGGAGAGGGGGGAGAGAGGGAGAGGGGAGAGAGGAGAGGAGGGGAGAGGGGAAGAGATGAGAGGGGGGAGAGGGGAGGAGAGGAGAGGGGGGGAGAGAGGAAAGGAGAGGGGGAGAGAGCGGGGGGAGGAGAGAAGGAGGGGAAGAGAGGAGAGGGGATGAGGGAGAGGGAGGGGGGAGGAGAGGGGAGGTGGGGGTAGGGGAGGGGGAGAGGGCAGGGGAGAGGGGAAAGAGGGGAAGGTGAAGAGGGGGAGTGGGAGAGGATAGGAGAGGAGAGGGGGAGAGAGGGAAAGAGGGGGAGAGAGGGGGGAGGAGGGGGGGGAGAGGAGAGAGGGAAGGGGGAGAAGAGGGGGGGGGGAGAGAGGAGGAGAGGGGAGGGAGGAGAGGAGGAGAGAGGAGAAGGGGGGAGAGAGGAGAGGGGCAGGGAGGAGAGGGGGAGGAGAGGAGAGGGGGAGGAGAGGAGAAGGGGAGAGAGGAGAGGGGAGAGGAGAGGGGGGAGAGGAGAGGAGAGAGGGGGGGCGGGAGAGAGAGGAAGAGGGGGAGGAGAGAGGAGAGGAGGAGAGGGGGAGAGGGGGGAGGGGGGAGGAGCGGGGGAAGAGAGAGGGGGAGGGAGATGGAGAGAGGGAGGAGAGAGGAGAAAGAGAGAGCGGGGGAGGGGAGAGAGAGAGTGGTGGGGGAGACGAGAGGGGGAGAGAGGAGAGGGGAGAGAGAGGAGAAGGGGAGAGAGGAGAGGGGTTAGAGTGTAGCAGGGGGAGTAGGAAGGGGAGGGGTGGAGAGAGTGGGGGGGGGGGAGAGGGGGGGGAGTAGAGGGGACAGCACTCGCCTGACTGATTGATGAAGTTGGGGTGGCAAGGTTGCCAGTACTCAACGCCGCGACTACAACAGCCTTAAAGTGGGGAAGGACAAGGGACTGAGAGAGGGGACTGGCGCGGGGGGGGGGGGCGGGGACGGAGAAGAGGGGGGGGGGGTGGGGGGAGGGGAGGGGGGGGGGACTCTGAGTGAGAGTGGGGGAGAGCGAGGAGAGAGGAGAAGGGGGAGAGAGATTGGGGGAGCAAGGATGGGGAAGGGAAGAGGGTGTAGAGAGAGAGAGTGGGAGAGAGTGTGGAGGAGATGGGGAGAAGAGAGGGTGGGAGAGAGATGGGGGAAGAGATGGGGAAGGGAAGAGGGTTGTGGAGAGAGAGAGAGAGAGGAGGGAGAGAGTTGTGGAGGAGATGGGGGGAGAGGGTGGGAGAGAGATGGGGGGGAGAGAGGGGAGGGTGGAGAGAGAGAGAGAGTGTGGGGGAGAGGGTGGGACAGATGGGGACGGAGAGGGTGGGGGATGGAGAGAGGGGGAAGAGAGGAGAGGGGGGAAGGGGAGGAGAGGGAGAGAGTGTAGGGGGGGAGAGGGTGGGAGAGAGATGGGGTGGAGAGAGGGGGGAGGAGAGGAGAGAGGGGACATGGAGGAGAGAGTTGGAGGAGGAGGGAGGGAGAGATGGTGTAGAGGAGAGGAGAAGGGGGGAGGAGGAGCAGGGAGGGAGAGCAAAGTGGAGGACGGGGGGGGGGGGGGGGGGGGGGATGGGAGGAGAGCATTAATATGGCTCCACACACAATATCCACTGTCCCCCTGGTTACACAGTACACCTCGTTGTCTCCTTCCTCAAAGCTAACAATTCCACATCTCCATTAGATCAGCCGTGATCGAATGGCGGAGTAGACTCAGATGTTGGTCCATCACAGCGGATCACACGGCTGCATTGGTGAGGCCAATTCTGGAGTATGGTGTACAATTCTGGTCGCCCAATTAAAGGAAGGATGGTCAACAAAATAGAGAGAGTACAGAGGCGATTTACTAGAATGTTGCCTGGGTTTCAGCAACTAAGTTACAGAGAAAGGTTGAACAAGTTAGGGCTTTATTCTTTGGAGCGCAGAAGGTTAAGGGGGGACTTGATAGAGGTCTTTAAAATGATGAGAGGGATAGACAGAGTTGACGTGGATAAGCTTTTCCCACTGAGAGTAGGGAAGATTCAAACAAGGGGACATGACTTGAGAATTAAGGGACAGAAGTTTAGGGGGTAACATGAGGGGGAACTTCTTTACTCAGAGAGTGGTGGCTGTGTGTGGAATGAGCTTCCAGTGGAAGTGGTGGAGGCAGGTTCGTTTTTATCATTTAAAAATAAATTGGATAGTTATATGGACGGGAAGGGAATGGAGGGTTATGGTCTGAGTGCAGGTAGATGGGACTAGGGGAGATTATGTGTTCGGCACGGACTAGAAGGGTCGAGGTGGCCTGTTTCCGTGCTGTAAATTGTTATATGGTTATATGGTTATATGGTTATCTATCTCTCCCTCCCAAACCCCATTCTCCTGCCCTCTCCCCATAACCCCTGACACCCGCACTAATCAAGAATCTATCTATCTCTGCCTTTAAAAACACCCAATGACTTGTGGCCTCCACAGCCGTCTGTGTGGCAATGAGTTCCCACAGATTCACCACCCTCTGGCTAAAGAGATTCCTCCTCATCTCCTGCCTGAAGGGACGTCCTTTAATTCTGTGCAATAAATCTAATGCCACGGTGGGCGCAGCGGTAGAGTTGCTGCCTCACAGCGCCAGGGACCCGAGTTCGATCCTGACCACGGGTGCTGTCTGTACGGAGTTTGCACGTTCTCCAGGTTTGTAGGTTAATTGGCTTGGTATGATTGTTTCATTGCCTCTACTTCGTCTAGTTTAGGGATACAGCGCGGAAACAGGCCCTTCGGCCCATCTAGTCCGCGCCGACCAGCGATCCCCGCACACGAACACTATCCTACACACACTCGGGGACAATTTTTACATTTACACCGAGCCAATTAAACTACAAACCTGCACGTCTTTGGAGCAATAGACAACAGACAATAGGTGCAGGAGTAGGCCATTCAGCCCTTCGAGGCAGCACCGCCATTCAATGTGATCATGGCTGATCATCCCCAATCAGTACCCCGTTCCTGCCTTCTCCCCATATCCCCTGACTCCGCTATCTTTAAGAGCCCTATCCAACTCTCTCTTGAAAGCATCCAGAGAACCGGCCTCCACCGCCCTCTGAGGCAGAGAATTCCACAGACTCACAAGTCTCTGTGTGAAAAAGTGTCCGTTCTAAATGGCTTACTCCTTATTCTTAAACTGTGTGTGTGGCCCCTGGTTCTGGACTCCCCCACCAACATCGGGAACATGTTTCCTGCCTCCAGCGTGTCCAAACCCTTAACAATCTTATATGTTTCAATGAGATGCCCTCTCATCCTTCTAAACTCCAGAGTGTACAAGCCCAGCTGTGTGAGGAGGAATCAGGACAAAACCCACGCTGGTCACCTGGGAGAACGTGCAAACTCCGTACAGACAGCACCCGTGGTGAGGACGGAACCCGGGTTCGAGGCGCCGTGCGCTCTTGAAGGCGTTGAGAATTTCAGCCCGAGTTGTCGTGTGGTGGGATCAGGGACTTACCTCTTGCTGGTGACGATGTAAGCGTACTCCTCCTTTCCGGAGCCGGTGGTGGTGGTGGTCGGGGATGGGTCCGGATGGAGAACCTCCCCTCGTTTGCGTAGGACCGCTTCGCCCCGGTCCACCGCGCCCACACCGGGCTCCCGACCGCGCTCCTCCTTGCGCCCGTCCGAGCCCACCGCCGACTCTGGCCCTGGAGACACGTCCTCCGCCGTCCGAGATCCCGACTCCGGCTGCCGTTGGTTGCTCCCCTCCAACACGGAGCCCTTCTCCGCAGACGCAAGCGTCGGGGGATCATCACGCCATGGGGTGGGGGGGACAGGGAAAAGATTCAATGGGAACATTTTAAAGTTTTAAAAATAACTTTAACAGTTTTAAAATATGCGGGGTATTTTGGATATGCATGTAATAGACAATAGGTGCAGGAGTAGGCCATTCGGCCCTTCCAGCCAGCACCGCCATTCAATGTGATCATGGCTGATCATCCCCAATCAGTACCCCGTTCCTGCCTTCTCCCCATATCCCCTGACTCCGCTATCTTTAAGAGCCCTATCTAGCTCTCTCTTGAAAGCATCCAGAGAACCGGCCTCCACCGCCCTCTGTGAGGCAGAGAATTCCACAGACTCACCACTCTCTGTGTGAAAAAGTGTTTCCTCGTCTCCGTTCTAAATGGTTTACCCCTTATTCTTAAACTGTGTGTGTGGCCCCTGGTTCTGGACGTCCCCCAACATCGGGAACATGTTTCCTGCCTCTACCCTTAACAATCTTATATGTTTCAATGAGATGCCCTCTCATCCTTCTAAACTCCAGAGTGTACAAGCCCAGCTGTGTGAGGAGGAAAGCGAAGATCTCAGAGATGACCCACGCGGGTCACGGGGAGAACGTGCAAACTCCACACAGACAGCACCTGTGGTCGGGATCGAACCCGAGATTGACTTTGGTCCAATTGTAAATTGTCCCTAGTGTGTGTGTGTGTGTGTGTAGGATAGTGTTCCCAGTGCGTGTAGGATGGAGCTAGTGTGCGGGGTGATCACTGGCCGGCACGGACCCGGTGGGCCGAAGGGCCTGTTTCCGTGCCGTATCTCTAAACTAAACCAAAGCAAAAATGTGCAGTAATGATGGAGCAGCCATCTACACGGATGTGGTGGTGTACATCATCTAGATGGGCCAAAGGGCCTGTTTCCATGATGTATCTCGAAACTAAATCCCACAGCAGGAGAGACTCATTGCCCGGCCCCCAGCTCCAAGAGATGTATCGCGGGGCGAGGGCGAGGGTGAGTTTTGTACCCCCACTTCCTAATTACTGGGGGGGAGGAGGGAGTTTTGTACCCCCACTTCCTAATTACTGGGGGGGAGGGGGGAGTTTTGTACCCCCACTTCCTGATTACTGTGGGGGGGGAGTTTTGTACCCCCACTTCCTGATTACTGTGGGGGGGGGGGGAGTTTTGTACCCCAACTTCCTAATTACTGTGAGGGGGGGGGGAGTTTTGTACCCCCACTTCCTAATTACTGGGGGGGAGGAGGGAGGTTTGTTCCCCCAATTGCTGAGTAATGTGGGGGGGGAGTTTTGTACCCCCACTTCCTGATTACTGGGGGGGGGGGGGGAGTTTTGTACCCCTACTTCCTGATTACTGTGGGGGGGGGGGGGGAGTTTTGTACCCCCACTTCCTGATTACTGTGGGGGGGGGGAGTTTTGTACCCACCCACTTCCTGATTACTGTGGGGGGGGGGGGAGTTTTGTACCCCCACTTCCTGATTACTGGGGGGGGGGGGGGGAGTTTTGTATCCCCACTTCCTGATTACTGTGGGGGGGGGAGTTTTGTATCCCTACTTCCTGATTTACTGTGGGGGAGGGGGGAGTTTTGTACCCCCACTTCCTGATTACTGTGGGGGGGGGGAGTTTTGTACCCCCACTTCCTGATTACTGTGGGGGGGGGGGGGGGGGGGGGGGGGGGGAGTTTTGTACCCCACTTCCTGATTACTGGGGGGGGGGGGGGGGGAGTTTTGTACCCACTTCCTGATTACTGTGGGGGAGGGGGGAGTTTTGTACCCCCACTTCCTAATTACTGGGGGGGGGGGGAGTTTTGTACCCCCACTTCCTGATTACTGTGGGGGGGGAGTTTTGTACCCCCACTTCTAATTACTGTGGGGGGGGGGGGCAATTTTGTACCCCCCAGATTACATAGGGGTGGGGGGGCGAGTTTTTACCCCAGTTCTAGATTACTGGGGGTACGGGCGGGTGGGAGGGGGGGGGGGGGGGGGGTCCTTACCTTCTTCGGACGAAGACCACCTGTGGCCTCAGGAGCTGTTGGAGGAGAGAGGGAGATGTTATTCCCACCACACCAGCCCCCCCCCCCCCCCCCCCCAAAAACATCCACACACTCTGCGCACATGCTCAGCACCCACCCACGGCACGGTGGCGCAGCGGGTAGAGCTGCTGCCTCACAGCGCCGGAGACCGACCTCACGGGTTCGATCCCGACCGCGGGTGCTGCCGGTACGGAGTTTGCACGTTTCTCCCCGTGACCTGCGTGGGTTTCCTCCGGGCGACTCCGGTTTCCCCCCACGCTCCAAAGACGTCCGGGTTAGTGGGTTAAGGGGCCACTGTAAGTTGTCCCCAGTGTGTGTAGGATACAGTGTGTGGACGTGGGTTGACTTTGGTGGTCGTAGGTTGTCGTGTGTGTGTGTGTGGTCACAGGCTGACGTCCTAAAGGGGTCGCCGACTGTCGGTAGCGCGCCGTGGCTTGCCGTCACGGGGAGAGAACGTACAAATTCCGTACATTTACGAACCATTTAGAAAGGTACACGGATAGGACAGAGGGATATGGACCAAAGGTGGGACTAGTCTTAAAATTCTTAAGGGGTTGGACAGGCTAGATGCAGGAAGATTGTTCCCGATGTTGGGGAAGTCCAGGACAAGGGGTCACAGCTTAAGGATAAAGGGGAAATCCTTTAAAACCGAGATGAGAAGACCTTTTTTTCACACAGAGAGGGGTGAATCTCTGGAACTCTCTGCCACAGAGGGTAGTTGAGGCCAGTTCATTGGCTATATTTAAGAGGGAGTTAGATGTGGCCCTTGTGGCCAAGGGGATCAGGGGGTATGGAGAGAAGGCAGGTACGGGATACTGAGTTGGATGATCAGCCATGATCATATTGAATGGCGGTGCAGGCTCGAAGGGCCGAATGGCCTACTCCTGCACCTAATTTCTATGTTTCAATGTTTCTATGTTAGTGTTGGTGGGCCATGTTGGCCTGGGCTGGCAAGGACGGGATGGGCCGAATGGACTGAAATAAATTACCAGGCATCTGACGGCCAGCACGCACGCACGCACGCACGCACGCGCTCCCAGACAGTCCCGACGTTCACAGATTGACTGAAAGTTTCGCACTTTGTTGTACGAAGATTATTCAGGAAGCGTTTGAACTAAAAACAGATGATAATTGTTGGCTCGGAGCGGCTGAGTCACCGGGAGAGATCTCGCCACTGCCAGCATGAAACATGAACGAACGCACTTTACATGAATGCTCGGAGAGAGAGGCAGGAGCAGAGTTAGCCCACGCAGGTTTTATTTTTGTGGAGAGGCAGCGTGGGAGAGAGAGAGAGACAGAGAGAGAAAGACGTCAGCTGTGACTCAGACACAGAGAGAGAGAGATAATCCACCTTGGAGATCGGGGCACTGAACACACTGCCTCATCTCCTCTATCTAAATGTCGTCAAGTTGGGGAAAGGGGAAGTACAACGGGATCTGGGGGTCCTTGTACATCAGTCTACGAAAGTAAGCATGCAGGTACAGCAGTCAGTGAAGAAAGCAAATGGCATGTTGGCCTTTATAACAAGAGGAATCGAATATAATAATAATAATAATAATAATACAATAATTTTATTTATGGGCGCCTTTCAAGAGTCTCAAGGACACCTTACAAAAATTTAGCAAGCTAGAGGAAAAAACATGTAAGGGGAATGAAATAAATAGTAGAGACATGACTAGTACACAAAGTAAAGACAGAATTCAATTCAAAACACAATATGAGGCAATTCAAGCACAGATGAAAAGGGAGGGGGACGTGGGGCTAAGGATAGGCAGAGGTGAAGAGATGGGTCTTGAGGCGGGACTGGAAGATGGTGAGGGACACGGAATTGCGGATCAGTTGGGGGAGGGAGTTCCAGAGCCTGGGAGCTGCCCTGGAGAAGGCTCTGTCCCCAAAACTGCGGAGGATGGACTTGTGGATGGAGAGGAGACCGGCTGATGTGGATCTGAGGGACCGTGAGGGTCGGTAGGGGGAGAGGAGGTCAGTGAGATATGGGGGGGGGGGGCAGATGGTGGAGGGCTTTGTAGGTGAGGATCAGGAATTTGTAGGTGATCCGGTGGGAGATGGGAAGCCAGTGAAGTTGTTTGAGGTCTGGAGTGATGTGATGCCAGGATTTGTTGTGGGTGATGAGTCGGGCGGCTGCGTTCTGGACCAGTTGGAGTCGGTTGATGTAGGTGGAGCTGATGCCAAGGAGAAGTGAGTTGCAGTAGTCCAGTCGGGAGGAGATGAAGGCATGGATGAGACTTTCAGCAGCGGGAGGTGTGAGAGAGAGTCTGAGTTTGGCGATGTTGCGGAGGTGAAAGAAGGAGGTTTTAATGACATGGCGGATGTGAGGCTCAAGGGAGAGGGTGGAATCAAAGATCACGCCAAGGTTGCGGGCCTGGGGAGATGGGGAGACAGTGGTGCCGTCGATGGTGAGAGTGGGGTTATTGATTTTGCTTAGTGGGGATTTGGAGCTTATGAGGAGGAATTCTGTCTTATCGCTGTTGAGTTTGAGGAAGTTATGTTGCATCCAGTTTTTTGTAGCTGACAAACAGGAGTTGATATGGGAGGGGAGGGGGGGGGGGGGGGGGGGGGGGGGGGGGTGGGGGGGATTTGGTGCCGAGGTAGATCTGGGTGTGTCATCGGCGTAACAGTGGAAGTCCAGATTGAAGTGGCGGAGTATCTGACCAAGGGGGAGGATGTAGATGATGAAGAGGAGGGGGCCGAGTACGGAGCCTTGGGGAACACCTTGACTGACTGTGGCTGTAGCAGAGGTGTGGTTGTGGAGAGAGATGAAGTGGGATCTGTTGGAAAGGTAGGAACGGAGCCAGCTGAGTGCAGAGCCTTCAATGCCGAGGCCGGTTCACTGGATGCTTTCAAGAGAGAGCTAGATAGGGCTCTTAAAGATAGCGGAGTCAGGGGATATGGGGAGAAGGCAGGAACGGGGTACTGATTGGGGATGATCAGCAATGATCATATTGAATGGCGGTGCTGGCTCGAAGGGCCAAATGGCCTACTCCTGCACCTGTTGTCTATTGTCTCATCTCCTCTCATCTCTCCCTCCCCGCCCCCCCTCTGAAGCCACCGCTGTACAATCATAGAGTGATAGAACTTGTCACGGAGGCGCAGCAGTAGAGTTGCTGCCTCTCAGCGCTGGAGATCCGGGAACGATCCCGACTACAGGCGCTGTCTGTACGGAGTTTGCACGTTCTCCCCGTGACCTGCGTGGATTTTCTCCGAGATCTTCGGTTTCCTCCCACACTCCAAAGAGTTTGCAGGGTTAATTGGCTTGGTGTGTGTGTGTAAATTGTCCCTAGTGGGTGTAGGATAGTGTTAGTGTGCGGGGGTCGCTGGTCGGCACGGACCCGGTGGGCCGAAGGGCCTGTTTCCGTGATGTATCTCTAAACTAAACTAAACTTTGTCAAACTTTGAGCGTGGGACTCTCTGGGTGTTCTTTGTGTTATTCAGCACGGAAACAGGCCATTCGGCCCGTCTTGTCCATGCTTGTCAAGGCGTCATAGAGTCCTCGAGTCAGAAAGCGTGGAAACAGGCCCTTCGGCCCAACTTGCCCACACCGGCCAACATGTCCCAGTTACACTAGTCCCACCTGCCCGCGTTTGGTCCATATCCCCCCAAACCTGTCCGATCCATGCACCTGTCTGTTTCTTAAACGTTGGGACAGTCAATAGACAATAGATAATAGGTGCAGGAGTAGAGGCCATTCGGCCCTTCGAGCCAGCACCGCCATTCAATGTGATCATGGCTGATCATCCACAATCAGTACCCCGTTCCTGCCTTCTCCCCATATCCCCCGACTCCGCTATCTTTAAGAGCCCTATCTAGCTCTCTCTTGAAAGCATCCAGAGAACCGGCCTCCACCGCCCTCTGAGGCAGAGAATTCCACAGACTCACCACACTCTGTGAGGAACAGTGTTTCCTCATCTCCGTTCTAAATGGCCGACCCCTTATTCTTAAACTGTGTGTGGCCCCTGGTTCTGGACTCCCCAAACATCGGGAACATGTTTCCTGCCTCTAGCGTGTCCAAATCCTTAACAATCTTATATGTTTCAATGAGATGCCCTCTCATCCTTCTAAACTCCAGAGTGTACAAGCCCAGCCGCTCCATTCTCTCAGCATATGACAGTCCCGCCCTCCCAGGGCTCAGCTACCTCCTCTGGCAGCTCGTTCCATACACCCACCACCCCTTGTGTGAAAAGTTACCCCTCAGATGCCTATTAAATCTTTCACACTCACCTTAAACCTGTGTCCTCTGGTCCTCAATTCCCCTACTCTGGGGCAAGAGACTCTACCCGATCTATTCCTCTCATGATTTTGTTCACCTCTATAAGATCACCCTTCATCCTCCTGCGCTCCATGGAATAGAGACCCAGCCTGCTCAACCTCTCCCTGTAGCTCACACCGTCTAGGAATCTTGACTCTTGACTCTTGACTCTCTAGTAAACGGCAGGCAATTTCCATGCTGAATAAAGAGGGTTCCAAACCCGAAACGTCGCCTAGGCATGTTTCCATGCTGCCTGACCCGCTGAGTTACTCCAGCACTCTGTGAAACGTCACCTATCCATGTTCTCCACAGATGCTGCCTGACCCGCTGAGTTACTCCAGCACTCTGTGAAACGTCACCTATCCATGTTCTCCACAGATGCTGCCTGGACCGCTGAAGTTACTCCAGCACTCTGTGAAACGTCACCTATCCATGTTCTCCACAGATGCTGCCTGACCCGCTGAGTTACTCCAGCACTCTGTGAAACGTCACCTATCCATGCTCACCACAGATGCTGCCTGACCCGCTGAGTTATGGTACACCAACATCTATGGAGCTAAAGAAATAGGCAACGTTTCGGGCCGAAATCCTTCTGGAAATAGGCAACGTTTCGGGCCGAAACCCGGAAGGGTTTCGGCCCGAAACGTTGCCTATTCTCCTTAGCTCCATAGATGCTGCTGACACCCCGCTGAGTTACTCCAGCACTCTGTGAAACGTCACCTATCCATGTTCTCCACAGATGCTGCCTGACCCGCTGAGTTACTCCAGCTTTTTGTGTCTACCCTGGTGGGACTGGTGTAGCTGGGACATTGTTGGCCGGTGTGGGCAAGTTGGGCCGAAGGGCCTGTTTCCCACACTGTATCACTCTATGACGCCACGATATAAATGGCGGAGCAGACTTGACGGGCCAAATGGCCTCATTCTACTCCGACGGACGTATGAACTGATGATCACACTGGTGACTTGCACGGGGCTAGTCCCATGGGCCACATCTCTCTCAAGGGCCTGTCCCACTTACGCGACCTTGGGCTCGCAAGTTACTCGCTCTCGTGGTCGCTTGAGGCGGTTACGGGGACCGTATATGGCCGCGCGGGGCCGGTCCCACTTAGAAAGCGCGGAGTTGGTCCCAACATCGCGCGGGGCTCCGAAATTCTTGCAGTGGCCGAAATCTTTGCGCGCCAACGGCCTGTCGTCCCGCGTACGCACGCAGGCGCATTGCGGTCGTACACAGCGTCTTGACGGCGTGCCCCTAGCGCGTGGCCTTGCGTGATGACATCACCAAATCACGCCGCGCGGCGCCCAAATTCAGTCGGCCCGCCTCCTGCCCAGCTGATTGGTAAGCATGACGCAAATGACGTCACGTGCGAACTTAGCGTGAACTTAGCGTGAACTCCGCTTCCGTTTGGTCGCAACAAACGCACGCAACCGCATTTAACCTTTGAACTTCGACCTTACCCGCTTGAGGTCGAGGTGTGTGGAGCTCAGCGTCCGTGGCCTTTGGCCCGTCGCGGTGGTTTAGGGTCCAGTCCGCGTCGACGGGCCGGTGGCGGTTGCCGTGGTCAGTGGGATAGTCTGGGTCGTTGACACTGTGGAGGCCATTCTTCCTCTGCACGCTCCTCTCCCCCATGCCTCTCAACTCCAGCACGCTCACACCCTGCTCAAACAGAGGAAGAGTCGTTCCGTTAGAACCTGCGGTAGTCAAAGAAGGCCGCTCGGCCCATCAAGGCTGTGCTAGCTCATTAAAAATGGAGGCACCTTGCCCCATCCCCCATCAATTTGGGAAGTCAAATCAGGGCAGGACCTGCACAATGTTTAATACAGTTCAATTTTAGTACAGTTTATGTACAGTTTAAGTATAGTTGTAACTATCGTCTTGTAGACAATAGGTGCAGGAGTAGAGGCCATTCGGCCCTTCGAAGCTGCACCGCCATTCAATATGATCATGGCTGATCATCCCCAATCAGTACCCCGTTCCTGCCTTCTCCCCATACCCCCCCTGACTCCGCTATCTTCAAGAGCCCTGCCTTCTCTCATAGAAATATAGAAAATAGGTGCAGGAGTAGGCCATTCGGCCCTCCGAGCCTGCACCGCCATTCAATATGATCATGGCTGATCATCCAACTCAGTATCCTGTTCCTGCCTTCTCTCCATACCCCCCTGATCCCTTTAGCCACAAGGGCCACATCTAACTCCCTGTTAAATATAGCCAATGAACTGGCCTCAAATACCTTCTGTGGCAGAGAATTCCACAGATTCACCACTCTCTGTGTGAATTTTTTTTTTCTCATCTCGGTCCAAAAAGATTTCCCCCTTATCCTTAAACTGTGACCCCTTGTTCTTGACTTCCCCAACATCAGGAACAATCTTCCTGCATCTAGCCTGTCCAACCCCTTAAGAATTTTGTAAGTTTCTATAAGATCCCCCCCTCAATCTTCTAAATTCTAGCGAGTACAAGCCGAGTCTATCCAGTCTTTCTTCATATGAAAGTCCTGACATCCCAGGAATCAGTCTGGTGAACCTTCTCTGCACTCCCTCTATGGCAAGAATGTCTTTCCTCAGATTAGGAGACCAAAACTGTACGCAATACTCCAGGTGTGGTCTCACCAAGACCCTGTACAACTGCAGTAGAACCTCCCTGCTCCTAGACTCCAATCCTTTTCGAGTTCATGTTGTCATTTGTGGGCGGAGCACCAAGGCAAATTCCTTGTATGTGAATACTTGGCCGATAAACGTATTCATTCATCACGTACAGCGTGACCGTGTTTGGCGTCGGCCTCTTGGCTCCGTACCTGCGGGTTGGGGTAGGGGACGGGGTAATCCCTGCCAGCGCCTCGATCCAGTGGCAGCAGCAGCTTCAGGTAGCGGCGAATCTCCGAGACGGGCCACTGGTCCGGGGGGATGTCCACGGGGCGCCGTGCCGCCTCCGGGGGCATCGCCAACCTGCAACAAAAAACCGGAGAAAAATCCCAGAACGTGCAAACTCCGTACAGACAGCAGCCGCGGTCGGGGTCGTACCCGGATCTCCACCGCTGCGCTGCGCGGTATAGACAATAGACAATAGGTGCAGGAGTATTCGGCCATTCGGCCCTTCGAGCTTACGGTCCGAAACGTCTTTTCGCTGTCCCAGGAGTCGGCCATTCGGCCCTTCGAGCCAGCACCGACTCTCCAGAGACCATTCGGACCTAGGCAACGTTTCGGGCCGAAACCCTTCTGGAAATAGGCAACGTTTCGGGCCAAAACCCGGAAGGGTTTCGGCCCGAAACGTTGCCTATTTCCTTAGCTCCGTAGATGCTGCTGCACCCGCTGAGTTACTCCAGCACTCTGTGAAACGTCACCTATCCATGTTCTCCACAGATGCTGCCTGACCCGCTGAGTTACTGGAGTAACTCAGCGAGACAGGCAGCATCTCCGGAGAGATGGACTAGGCGACGTTTCGGGGCGAGACCCTTCGGGATAGCGCGCAAGGAAAGCTTTTCACTGCACCTCGGTAAACGTGGCAATGAAGTGTGTGTCTGCATCAGTACGTGTGTGTGTGTGTGTGTGTGTGTGTGTGTGTGTGTGCTCTGGGTCTGAACCTCTCCCCCCCTGGCCTGCACCCCTCCCCCACTAAGCGCTCTCCCCGTACCTCTCGCCTGCTCTCGCCGTGGACAGTCGGCGCTGCGCGGGCAAGAATCGCGGCACCTTTTCCATCTCCATGCCGATCACATACTGCGTGACATCATCTTGCCATGACAACCCTGCAGAAGAATATTTTTTTTAAACCGGCAGGAATACGAACTACCGCGCAAAACAAACTAACTCAGTCAACGTCGCTCCGAATAAAACGAGTTCGGTATTCCGACTGCACATGCCCAGGCCAAAGGTCACGATGCATAAACATTGCTGGAAAGCAGTGGAGCTGTGTACAAAGAGAAAATCGTTTAAGGATAAGGGGGAAGTCTTTTAGGACCGAGATGAGAAAAAAAACATTCACACAGAGAGTGGTGAATCTGTGGAACTCTCTGCCACAGAAGGTAGTTGAGGCCACACAGTTCATTGGCTATATTTAAGAGGGAGTTAGATGTGGCCCTTGTGGCTAAAGGGATCAGGGGGTATGGAGAGAAGGCAGGTACAGGATACTGAGTTGGATGATCAGCCATGATCTTATTGAATGGCGGTGCAGGCTCGAAGGGCCGAATGGCCTCTACTCCTGCACCTATTGTCTATGTTTCTATGACCTTCATTTAGACAATAGACAATACGTGCAGGAGTAGGCCATTCGGCCCTTTCAGTCCGCACCGACCAACGATCCCCGCACATTAACACTTAGACAATAGACAATAGGTTCAGGAGGAGGCCATTCGGCCCTTCGAGCCAGCACCGCCATTCAATGTGATCATGGCTGATCATCTACAATCAGTACCCCGTTCCTGCCTTCTCCCCATATCCCCTGACTCCGCTATCTTTAAGAGCCCCATCTAGCTCTTGCATGAAAGTATCCAGAGAACCGGCCTCCACCGCCCTCTGAGGCAGAGAATTCCACAGACTCACAACTCTCTGTGAGAAAAAGTGTTTCCTCGTCTCCGTTCTAAATGGCTTACTCCTTATTCTTTAACTGTGGCCCCTGGTTCTGGACTCGCCCAACATCGGGAACATGTTTCCTACCTCTAGCTTGTCCAAACCCTTAATAATCTTGTATGTTTCAATAAGATCCCCTCTCATCCTTCTAAACTCCAGAGTGCACACGCTCAGCCGCTCCATTCTCTCAGCATATGACAGTCCCACCATCCCGGGAATTAACCTTATAAACCTACGCTGCACTCCCTCAATAGCAAGAATGTCCTTCCTCAAATTAGGGGACCAAAACTGCACACAATACTCCAGTTGTGGTCTCACTAGGACCCTGTACAACTGCAGAAGGACCTCTTTGCTCCTATACTCAACTTCTCTTGTTGTAAAGACAAACATGCCATTCGCTTTCTTCACTGCCTGCGCTACCTGCATGCTTACTTTCATAGACTGATGTACAGGGACCCCCAGATCCCGTTGTACTTCCCCTTTTCCCAACTTGACACCATTTAGATATAATCTGCCTTCCTGTTTTGCTACCAAAGTGGATAACCTCACATTTATCCACATTAAACTGCATCTACCCACTCCCCCAACCTGTCCAAGTCACCCTGCATTCTCATAGCATCCTCATCATAGTTTACACAGTCACCCGTACCTGCCTTCTCTCCATACCCCCTGATCCTTTAGCCACAAGGGCCACATCTAACTCCCTCTTAAATATAGCCAATTAACTGGCCTCAACTACCTTCTGTGGCAGAGAATTCCACAGATTCACCACTCTCTGTGTGAAAAATGTTTTTCTCATCTCGGTCCTAAAAGACTTCCCCCTTATCCTTAAACTGTGACCCCTTGTTCTGGACTTCCCCAACATCGGGAACAATCTTCCTGCATCTAGCCTGTCCAACCCCTTAAGAACTTTGTAATTTCTATAAGATTTCCCCCCTCAATCTTCTAAATCCCAGCGAGTACAAGCCAAGTCTATCCAGTCTTTCTTCATATGAAAGTCCTGCCATCCCAGGAATCAGTCTGGTGAACCGTCTCTGCACTCCCTCTACGGCAAGAATGTCTTTCCTCAGATTAGGAGACCAAAATTGTACGCAATACTCCAGGTGTGGTCTCACCAAGACCCTGTACAACTGCAGTAGAACCTCCCTGCTCCTATACTCAAATCCTTTTGCTATGAATGCTAACATACCATTCGCATTCTTCACTGCCTGCTGCACCTGCATGCCTACTTTTAATGACTGGTGTACCATGACACCCAGGTCTCGCTGCATCTCCCCTTTTCCTAATCGGCCACCATTCAGATAATAGTCTACTTTCCTGTTTTTGCCACCAAAGTGGATAACCTGACACTTATCCACATTATACTGCATCTGCCATGCATTTGCCCACTCACCCAGCCTATCCAAGTCACCTTGCAGCCTCCTAGCATCCTCCTCACAGCTAACACTGCCCCCCAGCTTAGTGTCACAGCTTCAGGTGTGGTCTCACCCATTCATTCCCGGGATCATTCGGGTAAACCTTCTCTGGCCCCTCTCCTTACCTTGTAACAGTAGCTGTCTCAGCACCTCCTGTAGTCTGTCCAAGACAATGGGTGACACATCATACTGGCTCCTGATCGGTATCAAGGCATCCTGGCAATGCCCAAACAGTCCGTCTAGACAAAGAAGGTCATATTATAAGTGCACAACTCGCGGAGGTAGAGTCAGCGCCAGAGACACGGGTTCGATCCCGACTACGGGTGTTTAAGAAAAAACTGCAGATGCCGGAAAAATCGAAGGTAGACAAAAAATGCTGGAGAAACTCAGCGGGTGAGGCAGCATCTATGGAGCGAAGGAATAGGTGACGTTTCGGGTCGAGACCCTTCTTCAGACTGATGTGTTAGAAGAAAGGAAGAGGCGGAGACAGTGGGCTGTGGGAGAGCTGGGAAGGGGAGGGGAAGGAGGGAGGAAGCAGGGACTACCTGAAATTGGAGAAGTCAATGTTCATACCGCTGGGGTGTAAACTACCCGAGCGAAATATGAGGCGCTGCTCCTCCAATTTGCAGTGGGACTCACTCTGGCCATGGAGGAGGCCCAGGACAGGAAGGTGCTGTCTGCACGGAGTTTGCACGTTCTCCCCGTGACCTGCGTGGATTTTCTCTCCGAGATCTTCGGTTTCCTCCCACACTCCAAAGACGTGCAGGTTTGTAGGTTAATTGGCTTGGTGCAAATGTAAAAATTGTCCCCGGTGGGTTTAGGATGGTGTTAGCGTGCGGGGATCGCTGGTCGGCACGGACCCGGTGGGCCGAAGGGCCTGTTTCCGCGCTGTTAACTAAGCTAAACCTACATGAAAAAGTTGAGCGTAAATATCGCCGACAGTTTGTCCTGGACCGACCGCACTGATGTTGCGGTGAAGGAAACAAAACCAGCAACTCAGGTAAGTATAAGGAGATTCGGCATATCTTCAATGTCCCCCACCAATTACTACAGGGTCCCCAAAGGCCCAAGAACGAAGGAATCGGAGACTCGCACAGCGTGGAAGCAGGCCGTTTGCCCAACATGTCCCAGCTACACTGTTTCCACGCTGTTAAAAAAGGATAAGGGGGAAATCCTTTAAACCGAGATGAGAAGAACTTTTTTCACACAGAGAGTGGTGAATCTCTGGAACTCTCTGCCGCAGAGGGTAGTCGAGGCCACAGTTCATTGGCTATATTTAAGAGGGATTTAGATGTGGCTAAGGGGATCAGGGGGTATGGAGAGAAGGCAGGTACGGGATACTGAGTTGGATGATCAGCCATGATCATATTGAATGGCGGTGTAGGCTCGAAGGGCCGAATGGCCTACTCCTGCACCTAATTTCTATGTTTCTATGAACTGCAGATGCTGGAAAATCGAAGGTAGACAAAAATGCTGGAGAAACTCAGCGGGTGCAGCAGCATCTATGGAGCGAAGGAAATAGGCAACGTTTCGGGGCCAAAAACCCTTCTTCAGACACTGTTTCCACACTGTATGACAATAGACAATAGGTGCAGGAGTAGGCCATTTGGCCCATCAAGCCAGCACCGCCATTCACTGTGATAATAGACAATAGACAATAGGTGCAGGAGTAGAGGCCATTCGGCCCTTCGAGCCAGCACCGCCATTCAATGTGATCATGGCTGATCATCCCCAATCAGTACCCCGTTCCTGCCTTCTCCCCATATCCCCTGACTCCGCTATCTTTAAGAGCCCTATCTAGTTCTCACTTGAAAGCATCCAGAGAACCGGCCTCCACCGCCCTCTGAGGCAGAGAATTCCACAGACTCACAACTCTCTGTGTGAAAAAAAGTGTTTTCCTCGTCTCCGTTCTAAATGGCTTACCCCTTATTCTTAAACTGTGGCCCCTGGTTCTGGACTCCCCCAACATCGGGAACATGTTTCCTGCCTCTAGCGTGTCCAAACCCTTAGTATAATTTTCGGTGCAGATTAATTTAGAATATTGTATCGAGGTACAGTGAAAAGCTTTTGTTGCGTGCTAACCAGTCAGCGGAAAGACAACACATGATTACAATCGAGTCATTTACAGTGTACAGATACATGATGAGGGAATAACGTTTAGTGCAAGGTAAAGCCAGCAAAGTCCGATCAAGGATAGTCCGAGGGTCTCCAATGAGGTGGATGGGAGGTCAGGACCGCTCTCTAGTTGGTGAGAGGACGGTTCAGTTGCCTGATAACGGCCGGGAAGAAACTGTCCCTGAATCTGGAGGTGTGTGTGTGTGTGCGTTGGTTTTCACACTTCTGTACCTCTTGCCCGATGGGAGAGGGGAGAAGAGGGAGTGACCGGGGGGTGAGACTGGTCCTTGATGATGCTGCTGGCCTTGCCGAGGCAGCGTGAGGTGTAGATGGAGGCGACTCCTACACCTATTATCTATTGTGCTGCCCACTCCCCAGACATCAGTCTGAAGAAGGGTCTCGACCTGAAACGGCGCCCATCCCTTCTCTCCAGAGACACTGCCCGTCCCGCTGAGTTACTCCTGTATCTACCTGACGTCATCCCTGAGCTGGGATGTTGCAGGTTTATCGCGGAATGCCGGGCCCGGGGTCGGGATGCCTGGCGTGTTTGGATGTGTGTTTCCCCCCCCCCCCCTCCCGGATGCTCTGTGTCGTCTTTGGGGGGACCCTCATAAAGCGGGGTAAAGGGGGAGAAGGGGGCAGCGGGAGAGAGAGAATTAGAGAGAGAAAGGGGGAGAATAGAAAGAGAAAGGGGAGATAGAGAGAGAGAGACAGACAGGCAGAGAAAAGGGGGGAGAGAGACAGTGGGGAGAGAAGGAGGGGGGAAGAGGAGAGAGAAAAGGGGAGAGAGAGGGAGATAGAGAGAGAGAGGGAGAGGGGGAGAGAGAGGGACAGAGAGAGACGGAGAGAGAGAGAGAGGGAGAGGGAGAGGGGAGGGGAGCTGGAATGCTTTGTGTTAAGCCTGGCGCTCGGGGAGTGGGTGGGCTAGGGGGGAAAGTGGGGGGGAGGGAGGGGGGTGGAGGGGGGGGGAAGTGTAGAGTGGGGGAGGGGGAGTGTAGAGTGGGGGAGGGGGGGTTGTAGAGTGGGGGGGGGGGGTGTAGAGTGGGGAGGGGGGTGTGTAGAGTGGGGGGGGGGGGTTTTGTAGAGGGGGGAGGGGGGGGTGTAGAGTGGGGGAGGGGGGGTGTAGAGTGGGGGAGGGGGTTGTGTGTAGAGTGGGGGGGGGGGTGAGAGTGGGGGGGGGGGGTGTTGTGTAGAGGTGGGGGGGGGGGGGGGTAGAGTGGGGGGGGGGGGGGTGTAGTTGGGGGTGGTGGGGGGGGGTCGTTAGGAGTGGGGGAGGGGGGGTGTGTAGAGGGGGGGAGGGGGGGTGTAGAGTGGGGGCGGGGGGGGGGGGGGTGCTAGAGTGGGGATGGGGGGGGGGGGTAGAGAGTGGGGGAGGGGGGTGGGTGTGTAGAGTGGGGGGGGGGGGTGTTGGGTAGTAGTTGGGGGGGAGGGGGGTGTGTGGAGTGGGGGAGGGGGGGTTGTAGAGTGGGGGGGGGGGGGTGTAGAGTGGGGGGAGGGGTGTTTGGGGGGCGGTGGGGGGAGGGGGGGTGGGGTTTGTAGAGTGGGGGGGGGGGTGTAGAGTGGGGAGGGGGGTGGGGTTTTGAGTGGGGTGAGGAAGGGGGGGGGGGGGTGTAGAGTGGGGGAGGGGGGGGGTGTGTAGAGTGGGGAGGGGGGTGTAGAGTGGGGGAGGGGGGTGTAGTAGTGGGAGGGGGGGGTGTAGAGTGGGGGAGGGGGGAGTGGGGTGTTAGAGTGGGGGGGGGTAGTGGGGGGGGTGTAGAGGGGGGGTAGAGTGGGGGAGGGGGGTGTTAGAGTGGGGGAGGGGGGGTGTAGAGTGGGGGAGGGGGGGGGGTGTAGAGTGGGGGAGGGGGGGGTTGGTAGAGTGGGGGAGGGGGGGTGGTGTGTAGAGTGGGGGGGGGGGGGCGGGGGGGTTGTAGAGTGGGGGAGGGGGTGTGGAGTGGGGGGGGGGGGGGTGTAGAGTGGGGGGGGGGGGGGTTGTAGAGTGGGGGAGGGGGGTGTAGCGTGGGGGAGGGGGGTGGGGGGTGTAGAGTGGGGGGAGGGGGGTGTAGGAGGTGGGGGAGGGCGGGGTGGGGGTGGAGGTGGGGGAGGGGGGGTTGTAGAGTGGGGGAGGGGGGGGTGTAGAGTGGGGGAGTGGGGGTTGTAGAGTGGGGGAGGGGGGGGTGTAGAGGGGGGAGGAGGGGGTGTAGAGTGGGGGGGAGGGGGGGGGGGGGGTGTGTAGAGGGGGGGTGGGGGGAGGTTGTAGAGTGGGGGAGGGGGGGGGTGTAGGGTGGGGGAGGGGGGTGTAGAGTGGGGGAGGGGGGGGGTGTAGAGTGGGGGAGGGGGGAGGGGGGTGTAGAGTGGGGGGGGGGGGGGTGTGTAGTGTGGGGGAGGGGGGGTTTGTAGAGTGGGGGGGGGGGGGGGGGGGAGGGGGGGTGGAGGGGGGGGGTGTAGAGTGGGGGAGGGGGGTGTAGAGTGGGGGAGGGGGGGTGTAGGTGGGGGGAGGGGGTGTTGTAGCGTGGGGGAGGGGGGGTTTGTAGAGTGGGGGAGGGGGGGGTGTAGAGTGGGGGAGGGGGGTGTAGAGTGGGGGGCGGGGGGGGTGTAGAGTGGGGGAGGGGGGGTGTAGAGGGGGGGGGAGGGGGGTGTAGAGTGGGGGGGGGGAGGGGGGGGTTGTAGAGTGGGGGAGGGGGGGTGTAGGGGAGTGGGGGAGGGGGGTGTGAGAGTGGGGGAGGGGGGTGTGTAGAGTGGGGGAGAGGGGGAGGGGGGGGGTGTAGAGTGGGGGAGAGGGGGGTGTAGAGTGGGGGAGGGGGGGGGTGTAGAGTGGGGGAGGGGAGGGGGTGTAGAGTGGGGGAGGGGGGTTTTGTTGGGGAGTGGGGGAGAGGGGGGAGGGGTGTTGTAGAGTGGGAAGGGGAGGGGGGTGTAGAGTGGGGGGGAGGGGGTTGTGTAGAGTGGGGGAGGGGGGGGTTGTAGCGTGGGGGAGGGGGGGAGGGGGTGTAGAGTGGGGGGTGGGGGGGGGGTTGTAGAGTGGGGGAGGGGGGGGGGGGTGTAGAGTGGGGGAGGGGGGGGGTGGTAGAGGGGGGAGGGGGTGTGTAGAGTGGGGGAGGGGGGTTGTAGAGTGGGGGGTGGGGAGGGGGGTGTAGAGTGGGGGAGGGGGGTGTTAGAGTGGGGGAGGGGGGGTGTAGAGTGGGGGAGGGGGGGGGGGTGGGTAGAGTGGGGGAGGGGGGGGTGTGTAGTGGGGGGGGGGTTGTAGAGTGGGGGAGGGGGGGTGTAGAGTGGGGGAGGGGGGGGTTGTAGAGTGGGGGACGGGGGGGGTGTAGAGTGGGGGAGGGGGGGGCGTAGTGGGGGAGGGGGAGGGGGGGGGGTGTAGAGTGGGGGAGGGGGGTGTTGGTAGAGGGGGGGAGGGGGGTGTTTGAGGGGTGGGGGGGGGGTTGTAGAGTGGGGGAGGGGGGGTGTAGAGTGGGGGAGGGGGGGGGTAGTAGTGGGGGAGGGGGTGTAGAGTGGGGGAGGGGGGGGTGTAGAGTGGGGGGAGGGGGGTGTAGAGTGGGGGGAGGGGGGTGTAGAGTGGGGGAGTGGGGGTGTAGAGGGTGGGGGAGGGGGAGGGGTGTGTAGAGGTGGGGGAGGGGGGTTTGTGTAGAGTGGGGGAGGGGGGTGTAGAGTGGGGGGGGGGGGGGGTTGTAGAGTGGGGGAGGGGGGTGTAGAGTGGGGGGAGGGGGGGTGTTAGAGTGGGGGAGGGGGGTTTTGTAGAGTGGGGGAGGGGGGTGTAGAGTGGGGGGAGGGGGGGGAGGGGGTAGAGTCGAGTGGGGGGAGGGGGGGGGTGTAGAGTGGGGGGAGGGGTGTGTAGAGTGGGGGAGGGGGGGGGGTAGAGTGGGGGAGGGGGAGGAGTGGGGGAGGGGGGGGTTGGAGAGGGTGGGAGGGGGGGGTAGAGTGGGGGGGAGGGGGGGGAGTGTAGAGGGGGTGGGGATTGGGCGTGAGGGGGGGAGGGGTTGTGTAGAGTGGGGGGGGGGAGGGGTGTAGAGTGGGGGAGGGGGGGTAGGGGGGAGAGTGGGGTATAGAGGGGGGGGGTGTGTAGAGGGGGGGGGGACGGGGGGTGGGTAGAGTGGGGGGGGGTTGTGGGAGAGTGGGGGAGGGGGGGGTGTAGAGTGGGGGGGAGGGGTGTAGAGTGGGGGAGGGGGGGGGAGTGGGGGGGGGGGTGTAGAGTGGGGGAGGGGGTGTGTAGAGTGGGGGAGGGGGGGTGTGTAGAGTGGGGGCGGGGGGTGGAGTGGGGGGGGGGGGGGTGTAGAGTGGGGGGGGGGGGGGTAGAGTGGGGGAGGGGGGTTGTAGAGTGGGGGAGGGGGGTGTAGAGTGGGGGAGGGGGTGTAGAGGGGGAGGGGGTGGTAGAGGGGGGGAGGGGGGGGGGTGTAGAGTGGGGGAGGGGGGTGTGGGAGGTGGGGGAGGGGGGGTGTAGAGTGGGGGGGAGGGGGTGTAGAGTGGGGAGGGGGGGGTGTAGAGTGGGGGAGGGGGGTTTGTAGAGTGGGGAGGGGGTGGGGGGGGGTGTAGAGTGGGGGAGGGGGGGTGTAGAGTGGGGGAGGGGTGGGTAGAGTGGGGGAGGGGGTGTAGAGTGGGGGAGGGGGGTGTAGAGTGGGGGGAGGGGGTTTTGTGTAGGGTGGGGGAGGGGGGGTGTAGAGTGGGGGGGGGAGGGGGGGTGTAGAGTGGGGGAGGGGGGTGTAGAGTGGGGGAGGGGGGTGTAGATGATTTACAGCTTGTGGCCAGATCTACGCTGTGGATGCTGAGTGCTGTAGTAAGTACGTGGGCCGCGTATCCATGGCAACTGCTGAGAAACCAGTGGGCAATGTGGCGTCAGTGGTCTGGTCTCGACTGTGGATCGGGGAGACGGGTGTCACCAACAGAGAGCTTGTGTCTCCAGTGCCCTGCGTCAGTAGACCCGTTCCAGCATCACCAACATGGAGCATAGAACAGGACAGCACAGGAACAGGCCACTCGGCCCATCGAGTCCGTGCCGACCAGCGATCGCCCCGCACACTAACACCATCCTACACACACACACACACTAGGGGACATAGAAACAGGTCTACAGGTCTCTCCGTTGCCGAACCAGCAGGTCCAGGAACAGCTTCTTTCCGGCGGCTGTCACTCTACTAAACAACGTACCTCGGTGACTGCCAATCACCACCCCCCCCCCCCCCCCCGGACACTTATTTTTTTTTTTATTCAAATCGTTTGCTATGTCGCTCTTCAAGGGAGATGCTAAATGCATTTCGTTGTCTCTGTACTGTACACTGACAATGACAATTAAAATTGAATCTGAATCTGTGAATTTGAATCTGAATCTGAAACATGGGACAATCGGTGCAGGAGTAGGCCATTCGGCCCTTCGAGCCTGCACCACCATTCAATATGATCATGGCTGATCATCCAAACTCAGTATCCCGTACCTGCCTTATCTCCATACCCCCTGATACCTTTAGCCACAAGGGCCACATCTGAAAGAAACTCCCTCTGTAAATATCGCCAATGACCAATGTACAATTTTTACAAGCGTACCTTACAAAGCCGTTGGAAGTGTGGGAGGACCGCAGGGGGCTTCTAGAGAACCTGGGGGGGTGGAGAGCGATTTTACGGGAGCACGGAGCCCAGATCGTGGCCGGAGGGTGCCTGAGGAAGGAAGGAGCGCCCGGAGACAAAACAACACGAGGAGGGAGGAGACGGGGAGGACAAGTAGACGTCCAGGAACAGCGTCTCGACTGAAGGCCCGGTCAGACAGACCGTGGTCCGACAGAGCCGTAGTCCGGGATCAAACCGGGGTCTCTGGCGCTGTGAAAGGCAGCCACGGGTTGGGAACAGCTCCATCCAAGACCCGCGTGAGAAATCGCAGAGCATTGTGGACCGCTGCCCAGGACCGTCTACCACACACCTTGCCACACGCCGCGCACACAGACACACATTACACGTCGCCCGCAAGCACGCACGCATAGCCACGCCACGCCCGCACACACCCACGCACACGCAAACACCCACACGCACCCACCCCACCCCCCCACACACAACGCACACTTACATTTTTTTTATTCAAAACGCACTACACACCACAACACCGCACACAACATTACACACACCACAGCCACACACACACACGCACAACACCCCACACACATGCACCACACACACACGAAACCCATTACACACAGGTCCCCCACACACGCCACACACACACACACACCACACACACCACACACACACACACACTACTCTCCACCCCGCACACACACACCACACGCACACACATATTTCACAAATACACACGCACACACACACACACACACACACACACACACACACACACACACACACACACACACACACACACACACACACACACACACACACACACATACACACACACACACACACACACACACACACACACACACACACACACACACACACACACACACAAACACACACAAACACACACACACACACACAAACACACACACACACACACCACAACACACACACACCACACACACGCAACACACATACACACACACACGTACACACACACACACGCACACACACACACACATACACACACAAACACACACGCACACACACACACACACACTCACACACACACACACACACACACACACACTCACCACACACACGCACACACACAACACATACACACACACACAACATACACACGCCACACACACACACACAAAAACACAAACCAACCTCCCTCCCCATCGCCTCCATCTACACCTCACGCTGCCTCGGCAAGGCCAGCAGCATCATCAAGGACCAGTCTCACCCCCCGGTCACTCCCTCTTCTCCCCTCTCCCATCGGGCAAGAGGTACAGAAGTGTGAAAACCAACGCACACACACACACACCTCCAGATTCAGGGACAGTTTCTTCCCGGCTGTTATCAGGCAACTGAACCGTTCTCTCACCAACTAGAGAGCGGTCCTGACCTCCCATCCACCTCATTGGAGACCCTCGAACTATCCTTTAAGAAAGAACTGCAAATGCTGGAAAAATAGAAGGTAGACAAAAATGCTGGAGAAACTCAGCGGGTGAGGCAGCATCTATAGATGCTGCCTCACCCGCTGAGATTCTCCAGCATTTTTGTCTACCTTGGACTATCCTTGTTTGGTCTTTACTAGCATTACCTTGTACTAAACGTTATTCCCTCATCATGCAGATGACACAAAGCTGGGTGGCATTGTGAACTGTGAGGAAGATGCTATGAGGCTGCAGGGTGACTTGGACAGGTTGGGTGAGTGGGCAGATGCATGGCAGATGCAGTTTAATGTGGATAAATGTGAGGTTATCCACTTGGGTGGCAAGAACAGGGAGGCAGATTATTATCGGAATGGTGCCAGATTAGGAGAAGGGGGAGGTGCAACGAGACCTGGTTGTCCTTGTACATCAGTCACTGAAAGTCAGCATGCAGATACAGCAGGCAGTGAAGAAAGCGAATGGCATGTTGGCCTTCATTGCAAGAGGATTTGAGTATAGGAGCAAAGAGGTCCTTCTGCAGTTGTACAGATCCCTGGTGAGACCGCACCTGGAGTATTGTGTGCAGTTTTGGTCTCCAAATTTGAGGAAGGACATTCTTGCTATTGGGGGAGTGCAGCGTAGGTTCACCAGGTTAATTCCCGGGATGGCGGGACTGTCATATGATGAAAGAATGGTTCGACTTGGCTTGTACACTCTGGAGTTTAGAAGGATGAGAGGATATCTTATAAAAACATATAATATTCGTAAGGGATTGGACATGCTAGATGCTGGAAAAATGTGCCCCATGTTGGTGGAGTCGAGAACCAGGGGTCACACAGTTTAAGAATAAGGGGTCGGCCATTTCGGACTGAGATGAGAAAAAACCTTTTCACCCAGAGAGTTGTGAATCTGTGGAATTCTCTGCCACAGAGGGCAGTGGAGGCCAATTCACTAGATGTTTTCAAGAGAGAGTTAGATTTAGCTCTTAGGGCTAAAGGAATCAAGAGATATGGGGGAAAAGCAGGAACGGGGTACTGATTATAGATGATCAGCCGTGACCACATTGAATGGCGGTGCTGGCTCGAAGGGCCGAATGGCCACCTCCTGCACCTATTATTTTTTTCACTATGTATCTGTACACTGTAAGTGGCTCGATTGTAATCATGTATTGTCTTTCCGCTGACTGGTTAGCACGCAACAAAGGCTTTTCACTGTACCTCGGTACACGGGACAATAAACTAAACTGGGTCAGGCAACATCCATCTCAGGAGATACAGGATGGGTAACGTTTCAGGTCAGAGCCCACCATCAGACTCACATTTAAAAGACACTTGGACCTGGATGGTGTAAAGTGACTAAGTTCATTAGTACCAGGAGCAGAATTAGGCCACTCGGCCCATCAAGTCTACTCCGCCATTCAATCGTGGCTGATCTATCTCTCCCTCCTGACCCCATTCTCCTGCCTTCTCCCCATAACCCCTGACACCCGCACTGATCAAGAATCTATCCATCTCTGCCTTAAGAGGGAGTTAGATGTGGCCCTTGTGGCTAAGGGGATCAGGGGGTATGGAGAGAAGGCAGGTACGGGATACTGAGTTGGATGATCAGCCATGATCATATTGAATGGCGGTGCAGGCTCGAAGGGCCGAATGGCCTACTCCTGCACCTAATTTCGATGTTTCTATGTTTCTATGTTAAATACATCCACTGACTTGTGGCCTCCACTGCCGTCTGTGGCAAAGACTCCCACAGATTCACCACCCTCTGACTAAAGAAATTCCTCCTCGTCTCCTTCCTAAAGACTCGTCCTTTTAATCTGAGGCTGTGCCCTCTGGTCCTAGACTCTCCCACCAGTGGAAACATCCTCCACACGTCCACTCTATTCCAGGTTTTTCTCTCTACAGAGAAGATAGGACACAAAATGCTGGAGTATCTCAGCGGGTCAGGCTGCATCTCTGGAGAGAAGGATTAGGTGACGTTTCGGGTCAAGAGTGTTCTATAGACAATAGACAACAGGGGCAGGAGTAGGCCATTTGTCCCTTCGAGCCAGCACCGCCATTCAATGTGATCATGGCTGATCATCCCCAATCAGTACCCCGTTCCTGCCTTCTCCCCCTATCCCCTGATCCACTATCTTTAAGAGCTGGGGGGGCATAAAATATGTTGCTCAGATAATAACGAAGGAGGACTTAAACAAAACTTGGTCTGAAACATAGAAACATAGACAATAGGTGCAGGAGTAGAGGACATTCGGCCCTTCGAGCCTGCACCGCCATTCAATATGATCATGGCTGATCATCCAATTCGGTATCCTGTACCTGCCTTCTCTCCATACCCCCTGATCCCTTTAGCCACAAGGGCCACATCTAACTCCCTCTTAAATATAGCCAATGAACTGTGGCCTCAACTACCTTCTGTGGCAGAGAGTTCCACAGATTCACCACTCTCCGTGTGAAAAATGTTTTTTCTCATCTCGGTCCTAAAGGATTTCCCCCTTATCCTTTAACTGTGACCCCTTGTTCTGGACTTCCCCAACATCAGGAACAATCTTCCTGCATCTAGCCTGTCCAACCCCTTAAGAATTTTGTAAGTTTCTATAAGATCCCCCCTCAATCTTCTAAATTCTAGCGAGTACAAGCTGAGGTCTCTGGAACTCTCTGCCACAGAGGGTAGTTGAGGCCAGTTCATTGGCTATATTTAAGAGGGAGTTAGATGTGGCCCTTGTGGCTAAGGGGATCAGGGGGTATGGAGAGAAGGCAGGTACAGGATACTGAGTTGGATGATCAGCCATGATCATATTGAATGGCGGTGTAGGCTCGAAGGGCCGAATGGCCTACTCCTGCACCTAAATTCTATGTTTCTATGAGTCTATCCAGTCTTTCTTCATATGAAAGTCCTGACATTCCAGGAATCAGTCTGGTAAACCTGAAGAAGGGTCTCGACCCAAAGCGTCACCCATTCCTTCTCTCCAGAGATGCTGCCCGTCCCGCTGAGTTACTCCAGCACTTTTCAGTCTGAGCCAGCACCTGCAGTTCCTTGCGACCCATTTCGGGAACGTTAATCACATCGGCAGCCGAGGGCTCACCTGTCACACAGCGTTCCTGCACCGAGCACAGTCCCTCGTCAAAAAGACATCCTGCAAGAAAAAGATCATGCCATCAGTCATAGAGTGATACAGCGTGGAAACAGGCCCTTCAGCCCATCTTGCCCACACCAGCCAACATGCCCCATCTATACCAGTCCCACCTCCCCTCTCTCTCTCTCCCTCTCTCGCACACAGTCACACACAAGTTAGTTAGTTAATGTCTCCTAATTTGAGGAAGGACATCCTTGTGATTGAGGCAGTGCAGCGTAGGTTCACGAGATTGATCCCTGGGATGGCGGGACTGTCATATGAGGAAAGATTGAAAAGACTAGGCTTGTATTCACTGGAGTTTAGAAGGATGAGGGGAAGGAATCTTATCGAAACATATAAAATTATAAAAGGACTGGACAAGCTGGATGCAGGAAAAATGTTCCCAATGTTGGGCGAGTCCAGAACCAGAGGCCACACAGTCTTAGAATAAAGGGGAGGCCATTTAAGACTGAGGTGAGAAAAAACGTTTCCACCCAGACAGTTGTGAATTTGTGGAATTCCCTGCCACAGAGGGCAATGGAGGCCAAGTCACTGGATGGATTTAAGAGAGAGTTAGATAGAGCTCTAGGGGCTGGTGGAGTCAAGGGATATGGGGAGAAGGCAGGCACGGGTTATTGATTGGGGACGATCAGCCATGATCACAATGAATGGCGGTGCTGGCTCGAAGGGCTGAATGGCCTCCTCCTGCACCTGATTTCTATGTTTCTATGAGCCAGCACCGCCATTCAATGTGATCATGGCTGATCGTCCCCAATCAATAACCCGTGCCTGCCTTCTCCCCATATCCCTTGACTCCCATATTCCTACCTCCTCCGGCAGCTCGTTCCATACACCCACTACAATTTGTGTGAAAGAGATTCTTATTTCCCCTTCACGTTGAACCTGTGTCCTCTGGTCCTCGATTCCCCTACTCTGGGCAAGAGACTCTGTGTGTCTCCCCCATCTATTCCTTTAGTGATTTCGTACACCTCTACAAGATCACCCCTCATTCTCTAAGTATTCTAAATCAAACTGAGTGATCTCCCGCTTATTGCAACATATTTTAGTTTAGAGATACAGTGCAGGAACAGGCCCTTCGGCCCGTCGAGTCCGTGCCGACCAGCAACCTTCATACACACTAACACTATCCTACACACACACACACACACACACACACACTGGGGACAATTTACATTTACACCAAAGCCAATTAACCTACAAACCTGCACGTCTTTGGAGTGTGGGAGGAAACCGGAGCACCCGGAGAAAACCCACGCAGGTCACGGGGAGAACGTGCAAACTCCGTACAGACAGCACCCGTAGTCTGGATCGAACCCGGGTCTCTGGAGCTGTGAGGCAGCATCTAGATATGTATTTATTATTGTCCCGTGTAACGAGGTACAGTGAAAAGCTTTTATGTTGCGTGCTATCCAGTCAGCGTAAAGACTGTATCTTTTTACAATCGGGCCGTCCACAGTGTACAGATACAGGATAAAGGGAATAACGTTTAGTGCAAGGTAAAACAAAGTCCCAAGGATAGTCCGAGGGTCTCCAATGAGGTGGATGGGAGGTCAGGACCGCTCTCTAGTTGGTGAGAGGACGGTTCAGTTGCCTGATAACAGCCGGGAAGAAACTGTCCCTGAATCTGGAGGTGTGTGTGTGTGTTGGTTTTCACACTTCTGTACCTCTCGCCCGATGGGAGAGGGGAGAAGAGGGAGTGACCGGGGGTGAGACTGGTCCTTGATGATGCTGCTGGCCTTGCCGAGGCAGCGTGAGGTGTAGATGGAGGCGATGGGAGGGAGACAGACACAAAACGCTGGAGTAACTCAGCGGGTCAGGCAGCATCTCTGGAGAAAAGGAATAGGTGACGTCTCGGGTCGAAACCCTTCTTCAGACCACAAGTACCGACAAAGGTTTTGGAGGCCAAGTCAATGGACATTTTTAAAGCAGATAGATAGATTCTTGGTTAGTGTGGGTGTCAGGGGTTATGGGGAGAAGGCAGGTGCAGCAGGCAGTGAAGAAAGCGAATGGTATGTTAGCTTTCATAGCAAAAGAATTTGAGTATAGGAGCAGGAAGTTTCTACTGCAGTGGTACAGGGTCTTAGTGAGACCACACCTGGAGAATTGCGTACAGTTTTGGTCTCCTAATATTAGGAAGTGCATTCTTGCCATAGAGGGAGTGCAGAGAAAGGTTAAGGCGAATAATTCATGGGATGTGAGAACTGTGCTATGAAGAAAGACTGGATAGACTTTTGGTTTATACTCTCTAGAATTTAGGAGATTGAGAGGGGATCTTATAGAAACTTACAAAATTCTTAAGGGGTTGGACAGGCTAGATGCAGGAAGATTGTTCCCGATGGTTGGGAAGTCCAGGACAAGGGGTCACAGTTTAAGGATAAGGGGGAAATCCTTTAAAACCGAGATGAGGAGAACTTTTTTCACACACAGAGAGTGGTGAATCACTGGAACTCTCTGCCACAGAGGGTAGTTGATGCCAGTTCATTGGCTATATTTAAGCCATAGATGTGGCCCTTGTGGCTAAGGGGATCAGAGGGTATGGAGAGAAGGCAGGTACGGGATACTGAGTTGGATGATCAGCCATGATCATATTGAATTGCGGTGCAGGCTCGAAGGGCCGAATGGCCTACTCCTGCACCTATTTTCTATGTTTCTATGTTTCTATGAATGCGGTTAAGGAGGGAGAGAGAGATCAGCCATGATTGAATGGCGGAGTAGACTTGATGGGCCGAATGGCCTAATTCCGCTCCGATTTTGGGGGAGTCCAGAACCCGGGGCCACAGTTCATAGAAAATAGGTGCAGGAGTAGGCCATTCGGCCCTTCGAGCCAGCACCGCCATTCAATATCACCCAAGAATATCAAGAATAAGGGGTAAGCCATTTAGAACGGAGACGAGGAAACACTTTTTCCCATAGAGAGTGGTGAGTCTGTGGAATTCTCTGCCTCAGAGGGCGGTGGAGGCCGGTTCTCTGGATGCTTTCAAGAGAGAGCTGGATAGGTCTCTTAAAGATAGCGGAGTCACGGGATATGGGGAGAAGGCAGGAGAATGGGGTTTAGGAGGGAGAGATAGATCAGCCGTGATTGAATGGCAGAGTAGACTTGATGGGCCGAATGGCCTAATTCTGCTCCTTATGACCTTAAGAACCGCCACGTGCTCTTCTCTCCAGAGATGCTGCCTGACCCGCTGAGTTACTCCAGCTTAAAGCAGCATCTGCAGTTCCTTTCTACTCGATGGAAGGGAGGTGTGTGTGTGTGTGTGTGTGACGGTCCACAGCTCTGGAGCCGTTTCCAAACCGTGACGCGATGCATCTCTCTCCCAATCGGGCGTTTTCTAAGTAGGCCACTGCTCCTGCCAGCCACACACTTGCTCCACTTACATCTCCTCCCTTACAGTAGTCTCTGCATCTCCAAATCAAAACTGTGACTGCTAGAATGTTCAGTCAAGTCTGTGGAATTCTCTGGTTACACAAAAAAGCTGGAGAAACTCAGCGGGTGCAGCAACATCTATGGAGCGAAGGAAATAGGCAACGTTTCGGGCCGAAACCCTTCTTCAGACGGAATTCCCTGTGGAATTCTCTGCCTGTCTCAGAGGGCGGTGGAGGCCAGTTCTCTGGATACTTTAAAGAGAGAGGCTCTTAAAGATAGTGGAGTCAGGGGATATGGGGAGAAGGCAGGAACGGGGTACTGATTGGGGATGATCAGCCATGATTCACTTTTTCACCCGGAGAGTTGTGAATTTGTGGAATTCCCTGCCACAGAGGCCAAATCACTGGATTTAAGAGAGAGTTAGAGCTCTAGGGGCAAATGGAGTCAAGGGATCTGTGGAGAAGGCAGGCACGGGTTATTGATAGGGGACGATCAGCCATGATCACAATGAATGGCGGTGCTGGCTCGAAGGGCCGAATGGCCTCCTCCTGCACCTATTATCTATTGTCGATTGACTGTCCCAACGTTTAAGAAACAGACAGGTGCACGGATCGGACAGGTTTGGGGGGATATCAGTTCCCATTTTAAAAGAGGAAGGGTTTAAAAATGTTTTCAGTTTAGTTTAATTTAGAGATACAGCGCGAGAACAGGCCCACCGCACCCGCGCCGACCAGCGATCCATGCACATCAACACATTCTTCACACAGAGAGTGGTGAATCTCTGGAATTCTCTGCCACAGAAGGTAGTTGAGGCCACAGTTCATTGGCTATATTTAAGAGGGAGTTAGATGTGGCCCTTGTGGCTAAAGGGATCAGGGGGTATGGAGAGAAGGCAGGTACGGGATACTGAGTTGGATGATCAGCCATGATCATATTGAATGGCGGTGCAGGGCTCGAAGGGCCGAATGGCCTACTCCTGCACCTATTGTCTATGTTTTTCTATGTCTACAAGCCCCACACACCACACATACACATACACACACACAAACGCACATAAAATATTATATATATTAAAAAAATAAACACATACACACGCATACATACACACACACAGTCACACACACACACACACACACAGTCACACACACATACACAGTCACAAACACACACACACACACACACACACACACACACACACACAATTCTACACTTATACCAAGTATACAAGCCCAAGCCAATTAACCTACAAACCTGCACGTCTTTGGAGTGTGGGAGGAAACCGAAGATCTCAGAGAAAACCCACGTGGGTCACGGGGAGAACGTGCAAACTCCGTACAGACAGCGCCCGTGGTCGGGATCGAACCCGGGTCTCCGGCGCTGCATTCGCTGTAAGGCAGCAACTCTACCGCTGCGCCACCGTGACCGCCCTTAGTGTAGGAGAGTCTACAGAACCTAGTGAATGTGGACATCTCAGATGCCCTGGTTTGGATCACCTCATCTTGGGCACAGATGCGGCGTAGACGGAGGAATTGGGGGTAGGGGGATAGAGAGCTTGCAGGAGGCAGGGTGGGAAGAAGTGTAGTCGAGATAGTTGTGGGAGTCAGTGGGTTCACATAGAAACATAGACAATAGGTGCAGGAGTAGAGGCCATTCGGCCATTCGAGCCTGCACCGCCATTCGATATGATCATGGCTGATCATCCAACTCAGTATCCCGTACCTGCCTTCTCTCCATACCCCCTGATCCCTTTAGCCACAAGGGCCCCATCTAACTCCCTCTTAAATATAGCCAATGAACTGTGTGGCCTCAACTACCTTCTGTGGCAGAGAATTCCACAGATTCACCACTCTCTGTGTGAAAAATGTTTTTCTCATCTCGGTCCTAAAAGATTTCCCCCTTATCCTTAAACTGTGTGACCCCTTGTTCTGGACTTCCCCAACATCGGGAACAATCTTCCTGCATCTAGCCTGTATATTTGATAATACATTAGAATCCTAGAAAATAGGTGCAGGAGGAGGCCATTCGGGGTTGGACTTCCCTCTTATCCTTAAACTGTGTGACCCCTTGTTCTAATAGATGGACACAAAATGCTGGGGTAACTCAGCGGGACAGGCAGCATCTCTGGAGAGAAGGGATGGGTGACGTTTCGGGTCGAGAACCTTCTTCGGATGACCTGAAACATCACCCATTCCTTCTCTCCAGAGATGCTGCCTGTCCGCTTTAGATATCTCTAACTCCTATGATATTGATGGGGGAGATCTAGCGCTGGTAGGCGGGTGTCGGAGATGGTCGGAGATGAATTCGAATGCAGGATGGAAGTCCGTGAGTTCTGCACGGGTGCAGGAGGGAGCACCGATGCAATCGTCAATGTCAAAAAAAAAAGTAGTACAGGTACCTTTAAAATACAACAAAGCTGAGGCAAAGATGCAGACACTAAGGAACTGCATGTGCTGGTTTACAAAAAAGCCACAGAGTGCTGGAGTAACTCAGCGGGTCAGGCAGGATCTGTGGAGAACATGGATAGGTGACGTTTCACAGAGTGCTGGAGTAACTCAGCGGGTCAGGCAGGATCTGTGGAGAACATGGATAGGTGACGTTTCACAGAGTGCTGGAGTAACTCAGCGGGTGCAGCAGCATCTATGGAGCTAAGGAAATAGGCAACGTTTCGGGCCGAAACCCGGAAGGGTTTCGGCCCGAAACGTTGCCTATTTCCAGAAGGTTTCGGCCCGAAACGTTGCCTATTTCCTTAGCTCCATAGATGCTGCTGCACCATAACTCAGCGGGTCAGGCAGCATCTGTGGGGAACATGGATAGGTGACGTTTCACAGAGTGCCGGAGTAACTCAGCGGGTCAGGCAGCATCTGTGGAGAACATGGATAGGTGACGTTTCACAGAGTGCTGGAGTAACTCAGCAGGTCAGGCAGCATCTGTGGAGAACATGGATAGGTGACGTTTCACAGAGTGCTGGAGTAACTCAGCGGGTCAGGCAGCATCTGTGGAGAACGTGGATAGGTGACGTTTCGGGTCGGGACCTTTCTTCGGAGTGATTGTAGCAGGTTGGGGGGGGTGGCTAGGTGGGAGGCTGGAGAGAAGTGGGGGTGAGAGACACTGTCTGGCAAGTGATAGGTGGATACATGAGTGGAGGGTGTGTATGATGATTGGTCAAAGGCCAGGGATGAAAAGATAAAAGGGGAGATGACAATATTTGAACAGGTACATGGACAGGCAACCCCAGGAAACTCCCGACCCGAAACGTCACCTATCCATGTTCTCCACAGATGCTGCCTGACCCACTGAGTTACTCCAGCACTCTGTGAAACGTCACCTATCCATGTTCTCCACATTCATAGAAACATAGACAATAGGTGCAGGAGGAGGCGACATTCGGCCCTTCGAGCCAGCACCGCCATTCGTTGTGATCATGGCTGATCGTCCCCAATCAATAACCCGTGCCTGCCTTCTCCCCATATCCCTTGACTCCACCAGCCCCTAGAGCTCTATCTAACTCTCTCTTAAATCCATCCAGTGACTTGGCCTCCACTGCCCTCTGTGGCAGGGAATTCCACAAATTCACAACTCTCTGGGTGAAAATTCAATGTGAGCATGTCTGATCATCCCCAATCAGTACCCCGTTTCTGCCTTCTCCCCCATATCCCCTGACTCCGCTATCTTTAAGAGCCCTATCCAGCTCACTCTTGAAAGCATCCAGAGAACCGGCCTCCACCGCCCTCTGAGACAGAGAATTCCACAGACTCACAACTCTCTGTGTGAAAAAGTGTTTCCTCATCTCCGTTCTAAATGGCTTGCTCCTTATTCTTAAACTGTTGACTACAGGCGCTGTCTGTACGGAGTTTGCACGTTCTCCCCGTGACCTGCGTGGGTTTTCTCCGAGATCTCCCACACTCCAAAGACGTTACACGTTTGCAGGTTAATTGGCTTCTGTAAATTGCCGTTAGTCTGCAAGATAGAACTAGTGTACGGGGAGATCGCTGGTCGGCATGGACCCACGGGCCGAAGGGCCCGTTTCCATCGCAGATAAACGCTGGAGTAACTCAGCGGGACAGGCAGCATCTCTGGGGAGAAGGAATGGGTGGTGTTTCAGGTCGAGACCCGTCTTCAGACTGAGAATCAGGGGAGAGGTAGATACAGAGATAAGGAAGTGTCAGGTGTGAAAACGAGACATCAAAGTGTGTGGAG
>NW_026576774.1:0-70256 GCF_028641065.1 Leucoraja erinaceus | reverse complement strand
ACACATTCTGTAAAATGGGCTGGATGGGTTGGAGTTTGAAAATGTGTGCAGGATAGTTTTTTGCAGCAATACATAGAGGTACCTACTAGAGGAGTGGCAGTGCTAGACCTCCTGTTAGGAAATGAGACTGGACAGGTGGCGGAGGTATGCGTTGGGGAGCACTTCGGGTCCAGTGATCACAATACCATTAGTTTCAACATAACTATGGAGAGGGTCAGAACTGGACCTAGGGTTGAGATTTTTGATTGGAGAAAGGCTAACTTTGATGAGATGCGAGATGATTTAAAAGGAGTGAACTGGGACATTTTGTTTTATGGGAAAGATGTAGAAGAGAAATGGAGGACATTTACAGGGGAAATTTTAAGAGTACAGAATCTTTATGTTCCTGTTCGGTTGAAAGGAAACAGTAAAAATTGGAAAGAGCCCTGGTTTTCAAGGGAAATCGAACATCTTGTTCGAAAAAAGAGGGAGATCTACAATAATTATAGGCAGCATGAAGTAAATGAGGTGCTTGAGGAGTATAAGGAATGTAAAAAGAATCTTAAGAAAGAAATTAGAAAAGCTAAAAGAAGATATGAGGTTGCTTTGGCAAGTAAGGTGAAAGTAAATCCAAAGGGTTTCTACAGCTATATTAATAGCAAAAGGATAACGAGGGATAAAATTGGTCCATTGGAGAGACAGAGTGGACAGTTATCTGCAGAAGAGATGGGGGAGATATTGAATAATTTTTTTTCTTCGGTATTCACCAAGGACAAGGATATTGAATTATGTGAGGTAAGGGAAACTGGTAGAGTAGCTATGGATACTATGAGGTTCAAAGTAAAAGAAGTACTGACACTTTTGAAAAATATAAAAGTGGATAAGTCTCCAGGTCCTGACAGGATATTCCCTAGGACATTGAGGGAAGTTAGTGTAGAAATAGCAGGGGCTATGACAGAAATATTTCAAATGTCATTAGAAACGGGAATAGTCCCGAGGATTGGCGTACTGCGCATGTTGTTCCATTGTTTAAAAAGGTTCTAAGAGTAAACCTAGCAATTATAGACCTGTTAATTTGACTTCAGTGGTGGGCAAATTAATGGAAAAGATACTTAGAGATAATATATATAAGCATCTAGATAAACAGGGTCTGATTAGGAACAGTCAACATGGATTTGTGCCTGGAAGGTCATGTTTGACTAATCTTCTTGAATTTTTTGAAGAGGTTACTAGGGAAATTGACGAGGGTAAGGCAGTGGATATTGTCTATATGTACTTCAGTAAGGCCTTTGACAAGGTTCCTCATGGAAGGTTGGTTAAGAAGGTTCAACTGTTGGGTATAAATGCAGGAATAGCAAGATGGATTCAACAGTGGCTGAATGGGAGAGGCCAGAGGGTAATGGTGGATGGCTGTTTATCGGGTTGGAGGCAGGTGACTAGTGGGGTGCCTCAGGTATCTGTGTTGGGTCCTTTGTTGTTTGTCATGTACACAATGATCTGGACGAAGGTGTGGTAAATTGGATTAGTAAGTATGCAGATGATACCAAGATAGGGGGTGTTGTGGATAATGAAGAGGATTTCCAAAGTCTACAGAGTGATTTAGGCCATTTGGAAAAATGGGCCGAAAGATGGCAGATGGAGTTTAATGCTGATAAATGTGAGGTGCTACACCTTGGCAGGACAAATCAAAATAGGACGTACATGGTAAATGGTAGGGAATTGAAGAATACAGTTGAACAGAGGGATCTGGGTATAACCGTGCATAGTTCCTTGAAGGTGGAATCTCATATAGATAGGGTGGTAAAGAAAGCTTTTGGTATGCTAGCCTTTATAAATCAGAGCATTGAGTATAGAAGCTGGGATGTAATGTTAAAATTGTACAAGGCGTTGGTGAGACCAAATCTGGAGTATGGTGTACAATTTTGGTCGCCCAATTATAGGAAGGATGTCAACAAAATAGAGAGAGTACAGAGGAGATTTACTAGAATGTTGCCTGGGTTTCAACAACTAAGTTACAGAGATAGGTTGAATAAGTTAGGTCTTTATTCTCTGGAGCGCAGAAGGTTAAGGGGGGACCTGATAGAGGTCTTTAAAATGATGAGAGGGATAGACAGAGTTGATGTGGACAAGCTTTTCCCTTTGAGAATAGGGAAGATTCAAACAAGAGGACATGACTTCAGAATTAAGGGACAGAAGTTTAGGGGTAATATGAGGGGGAACTTCTTTACGCAGAGAGTGGTCGCAGTGTGGAATGAGCTCCCAGTGGAAGTGGTGGAGGCAGGTTCAGTGGTATCATTTAAAAATAAATTGGATAGGCATATGGATGAGAAGGGAATGGAGGGTTATGGTATGAGTGCAGGCAGGTGGGACTAAGGGGGAAAAAAATTTGTTCGGCACGGACTTGTAGGGCCGAGATGGCCTGTTTCCGTGCTGTAATTGTTATATGGTTATATGGTTATATGGACGGCCGTAGGTAGCGGCGATCTCTCAGAAATCGCAGCACAGATGGCCAAAATTGGTCAAGAACAGACTTTTAGTAATATAGATAGATGTACACTCAGTTTGCATTGACCCAATTATTTCTGTGCATTTTCCATCTCATTGTAAGACTTCTACAGATGTCCTATTTTTCTCTGCATCTCTTATCTAGGCCGCAGACACACTTGCACCATTCAATTCAAGTCAAGTTTATTTGTCACATACACATACGAGATGTGCAGTGAAATGAAAAGTGGCAATGCTCGCGGATTGTGCAAAAAAGCAAACTACAAACAGAATTCCGGAAGTGGCGGCGTTGTTAACAGCTGCGGCTTGCCTGCAGTCTGTCTGTCTTTACTTTTTTCTGTTGTTTTTTTTTGGCTTGTTTTGGTTAAGTTTTAGCTTGTTGGGTTGTGTTAGAGAGGGGGGTGGTGAAACATGTTCTCTGTCTCTTCCTTCGGGGGAATGCGACTGTAGATGGTTTATGCATGCAACCTATAACGTAGTTACCTCAACACCACTAACCACGCCCATCCATATCAGTATAACTGTGATATCCTCCCACTGTTCCTCCCTTTTGGTTCCAGTACGCCTGAAGACTAGATGCAGTCAGTGCTGGGACGTGTGTAACATGTGCCTTAATTAAAGACTCAGTAAAGGTTACAGTGTGTCAGACTAGACTCCTTTACATGGTGTCAGCAAGTTAAACGCGCGCCTCCTGTTTATCGGGTTTTATTTGTCCCTAGTCCAACTAGTGTTTAATTCCCTATTCATCATGGCATCCTCATGCCGAAAGCCCTCTCCCCTTGTCTTTGACGCTGACATTGCGGAACGCTGGGCTCTTTTCGTGATGGACTACAACCACTTCACCAACATCGTGCACCGAAATGACCCTGATGTGGTCAAAGCCTCGCTCCTGTTGAACCTTGCCGGTCCTGATGCTATGAAACGAGCTCAGGCGTTCAACTATGATCCAGCGGTCCTGGATGACAACGACCAGGAATCTGCAAATGACCCGGTATGTCTCTTACGCAAGTTTGTGGAGATTTGTGACTTGCCCTCCAACCGCATATTGGAACGGGCTAGATTTTTCACACGGAAACAGCAGCCCGATGAGCCTGTTGTATGTTTTATCGCTGACCTGCGCTACCTTGCTCAGCAGTGCCGTTTCGAGACCATGCGTGATCAGCTCACCAGAGATATCCTTGTCACCGGCATGCTAGATCAGAAGCTACGTACAGATCTGCTGCAGAGACCAGACCTCACCCTGACTCAGGCAATGCATGCATGCCGCATAGCTGAAGTAGTTGCCCCGCCACATGGGCAGAGGGGATCTGACAATCAGGCTAGTAATCTGACTGGTGTCGCTATGCCCCGTCGCAAACAAGGCAACTTTCGCCCTACGCCGCGGCCGACTTATGCCCCTCGGGTCCCGCTCATCAAGAAGTGTCCCAACTGCAATTATATCCACTCCATGCAGTCTCAGTGCCCAGCACTTGGCAAAGCCTGCAATTTCTGTAGAAAGATGAGCCACTTTTCAGCTGCCTGTTGTTTTCGTGGGAACGTTCCCTCAGCTCCTAGACAAATTTTAAACAACCTTTAGCAAGCTGATAGCAATTTCGATTCCCAGTCTTCTGTTGACACTGCCCTCGACTCTGAGCCCAGCTGTTCCATGGGAGATGCCAGTGTTTACACTCTCCTTCAGGGCTGATCTCGCCTCCCTGACCCTTCTGTACTCATTACTGTCAACAACAAGTCCGTCTCCGCGAAGTTAGACATGGGGGTGAAAGTGAATGTTATGTCAACATCCCTATTCAACCAGATAAGAAATAACGCGCTGTTGACTGCAGATCGCTCCATATTGCGTGCTTATGGGGGAGAGGAGCTAACACCTGTGGAGAGGGCCACCTTCCATTGTGTGCTGCAGAAATCATCCCGCGACCTGTCGTTTTTTATTCTGGACTGTGACTGTGCTACTCTATTGAGCAATCAAGCCTGCCAGGATCTCGGTCTGGTGTCTTTCGATCGCACGGTCCGCGAAGTGCGGGTGATGCTGAACCCACTCTCCGAGTACCCTGACCTCTTTGACGACAAGTTGGGGAAGCTGCCTCTTGTATACAAGATCGCAACTGACCCCTCGGTAGTGCCTGTGATCCGTCCCCCGCACAGGGTTTCGTTTGCCATGAAGGGCAAGGTTGAAGCCATACTGAAAAACATGGTTGACATGGGAGTGCTGGAAGCCGTCAGCGACCCCACCAAGTGGGTCTCCACCATGGTCGCCACCATGAAAAAGGGTAAGAACGAGATACGGGTGTGCATCAACCCCAAAGATTTGAATCTGGCTATAAAACGTCCCCATTACCCTATGAGGACTGTAGAAGATGTTGCTGCCCAGGTCGGTCAGGCCACGGTGTTTTCTGTCCTTGATGCCAGGAGCTCGTTCTGGCAAATACCCCTAGACAAACACTTCTCAGACTTAACTACTTTCGGCACACCCTTCGGAAGATTCAAATTTGTGCGGATGCCGTTCGGCATCAACTCCGCTAGCGAAGTGTTTCAGCGCTCCATGGAGCAACTGTTTGCTGGTCTGCCGTGTGCCATTATTGTGGATGACATTCTTGTTTATGGGAGAGATGCTGCTGAGCATGATCGCCACCTCCAACGAATTCTAGACCGCGCACGCAGATCAACTTAAAACTTAACCCATCAAAATGCAGGTTCCGGGTAGCTGAGGTACCATATGTTGGCCACATTTTCACGGCCCACGGGCTGAAACCTGATCCGCAAAAGACAAATGCCATCTCCGAGCTGCCTGCCCTGACAGATGTTACCAGCCTGCAGCGTTTCCTGGGCATGGTCACCTATTTGGTGAAGTTTATCCCCAACCTCAGCGAATTGAGCGCTCCCCTGAGGCAACTGACGAAAAAAGACATTGCCTGGTCCTGGTTTCCACACCACCAGCAGGCTTTCGATTTCCTCAAAACGAAGCTGATCAGCACGCCAACTCTAAAGTTCTTCGATCTGCAGCGTCCAATTGTGGTTACGTGTGACGCTTCCCGTATTGGACTAGGTGCTTCCCGTATTGGACAAATAGAGAAGGAGCTTCTGGCGGTTGTGTTCGCCTGTTCCAAGTTCAAGGACTTCCTTTTCAGTACCAGGTTCACTGTTGAGACGGATCATCAACCCTTGGTGTCGAGACGGATCATCAACCCTTGGTGACGATCCTCAAGCCTATCCACATCGCTCCAGCCAGACTACAGCGAATGATGCTACAGCTCCAGCGGTTCGACTTTCAGATCGTCTACAAGAGGGGCACTGAGATGCGTGTGGCCGACGCGCTGTCCAGAGCCCCCCGGTCCTCCTGCGACAGACATCCCTATGAACAGGAGGATCTGCAGGTACTCAATGTCAACTTTGTTCCCTCTAAGCAGCTGCAGTGACTGGTTGAGCACACCGCCAACGACCCCGACCTGCAACAGCTCGCAGTTGTCATCCAGCGTGGGTGGCCAAGCAAATGGACTTCGTTGCCTGCTGGTGTCCACCCTTTCTTTCTGGTTCACGATGAACTGGTGCTCCGGGACGGGACAATCATCAAGGGTCACAAGGTGGTTGTCCCTGCCTCCCTGTACGACTCGTACTACACCGCTGCCCACATGGGGCATCCTGGAGCCGATGCCACTGTCTCACATGCCCAAGAACAATACTATTGGCCCGGCATGGCAAAGTACATTAAGGCCCGAGTAGCCTCCTGTCCTGATTGCAATACTCTTGCCCCACATCAGCAGCGCCAGCCGCTTCTGCAGCAGCCCGCCCCTGCCATGCCCTGGTCATCGCTGGCTGCTGACATATTTGAATGGCGTGGCAAACAATACCTAGTGTTGGTCGACTCCTACTCTAACTGGTTCGAAGTGGACATTCTCCCTGCTATCACCTCTGAAATGGTCATCAGTAAGCTGCGCCGACACTTCGCCACTTTTGGGTCCCCGGTACGCTTGCAGACCAACAACGGCCGTCAATTCACCAGTGCTGAATTTAAAGCTTTCGCTGTGAAGTGGACCTTCACTCACTACACCAGCAGCCATGAATACCCGCAGAGCAATGGCCTGGCTGAACGTGCTGTCCGCAGTGCCAAGAACTTGCTCGAGCAGTCTCGTCTCTCCAGTGGTGACTTCTATCAGGCTCTGTTATACCTTCGTAACATTTCCAGGGACACTACCATGCGATCCCCTGCCCAGCGTCTGATGTCCCGCGTTCTTCGCCCACCGATGCCGATCGCCCAGCAATCCCTAGTGCCCAAGGTCCTCCAGCCTGCTGCCGTCCAGCAACGGATTGCTCATAGACACGAAGTTCAGCGTCGCTCTCACGACAAGTCCTGCCGCCCTCTCTCGCCACTACTGCCTGGCCAGGTCGTCCGCATGCAGACTGCCACCGGTTCCTCCCGACTAGCAACCGTGGTTGGGGTGGACAATTCTTTGAAGGAACTATCTACCGCCGTAGTCGCCAGCACTTGTTGGCTGTCAACGAGCCCGAGCCTCCTCCTGTGGCCCCATATGCTCCTCCTCTGCGTTTCGAGCCTCCCACTACTAACTACCCCTCAGCTCGCTGCATGCCCCGGCCTGTCCGTTTGCCGCGGTCTCCTCCGTCTGCTCTTCCGGGGTTCTCCTCCCCTGCCCGCTCTCCTCTTACTCCCCCGACATCCCCGACTGCTCCTTCCCCGTCTCCTTCCCTGGCTCGCCTGTGCCGGTCGGGTCTCCTTCCGCATTCCAGGCTGGGTCTCCACCGGCTTTCTCCTTCCCGGCTGTTCCTGCTCCTCCTACTCTTCTTTCGGGGGGGGGGGGGGGGGGGAGGGTGAGGGTGCCTTGCGCACTCGCTCAGGTCGGATTGTCAAACCTCCTGACCGTTACGGTGATTTTGTTTAGATTTGCAGGTGTTGTATAATCACACTGCCACTGTTATGATTTCAATTTTAAATTTCTAAGGGAAAGGATGTAGATGGTTTATGCATGCAACTTATAATGTAGCTACCTCAACACCACTAACCACGCCCAGCCATCTCAGTATAACTGTGATATCCTCCCCTTGTTCCTCCCTTTAGGTTCCAGTACGCCTGAAGACTAGGTGCAGTCAGTGCTGGGACGTGTGTAACATGTGCCTTGATTAAAGACTCAGTAAAGGTTACAGTGTGTCAGACTAGACTGCTTTACAGTGACTTTTTCGTGTCGTATCCCCCTTCTCTGCCTCCGTCTGCACTGATGCCTAATGGCGGAGCTGGCGGCCTCCAGCCTGCGACTGACCCCGAGGCTCCGGAGGCTCGAAGCTGAGACTGCGGGACCCGGAGCTGGGGCAGCGGCCTGGAGCTGGGGGGCTGCCCAGAGCTGGGGCAGCGGCCCGGAGCAGAGACTGCGGGACCCGGAGCTGGGGCAGCGGCCCGGAGCGGAGACTGCGGGACCTGGAGCTGGGGCGTCAGCCCGGAGCTGATGCTGTGCCGGGCCGTCTCGGAGCGGAGACGGCGTTCCCGCTTTTGGCGGCGGCGACATCACCACGGAGGTCCGCTGGACTGGAGGGCGGCATCTCCGGCCTGGATCGATCGCCTCAGCGCAGAGGGAGAACAAGGAGGGAAGAGACGGAGACTAAGACTTTGCCTCCATCAAAGTGAGGATGTGCTTGATGAACTCACTGTGGTGGATGTTTAATTTGTGTTTATTGTATGTTTTGTTTTTATTGGTTCTGTGTATGACTGCAGGCAACATAATTTCGTTCAGACTGAAAGGTCTGAATGACAATAAAGGAATCTAATTCTAATTCTAATTCTAAGAATGGAACAGAAACACATATTCACATATTACATATGTCTCAGCTCTGCAGTGGCATAATTTAACAACCAAAATGGCCTAGCAGCACAGAAACATAGAAACATAGAAACATAGAAATTAGGTGCAGGAGTAGGCCATTCGGCCCTTCGAGCCTGCACCGCCATTCAATATGATCATGGCTGATCATCCAACTCAGTATCCCGTACCTGCCTTCTCTCCATACCCTCTGATCCCCTTAGCCACAAGGGCCACATCTAACTCCCTCTTAAATATAGCCAATGAACTGGCCTCGGCTACCCTCTGCGGCAGAGAGTTCCAGAGATTCACCACTCTCTGTGTGAAAAAAGTTCTTCTCATCTCAGTTTTAAAGGATTTCCCCCTTATCCTAAAGCTGTGACCCCTTGTCCTGGACTTCCCCAACATCGGGAGCAATCTTCCTGCATCTAGCCTGTCCAACCCCTTAAGAAATTTGTAAGTTTCTATAAGATCCCCTCTCAATCTCCTAAATTCTAGAGAGTATAAACCAAGTCTATCCAGTCTTTCTTCAAAAGACAGCCCTTACTCAATTTTAATGTCATGGCTGCTCCAATTTAGCCAGGATTAACACACATCCCCATTAAACCTCTGATCAACCCTCTCATTTATGCCCTCTAGAGTTGGCCATTTCCACACTGGGAAAAGGGTTCTGACTGTCTATGCCTCGCATAGTTTTATATACTTCTATTAAATCTCCTGTCAACCTCTGATGATCCAGATAAAATAACTCCAGCTCATCCAACCGCCCCCTGTAGCTGAAACCATATAATCCAGGCAACATATTGATAAGTATCTTCTACGTCTTTTCCAAAGCCTCCATACCTTTAGCTTTAAAGGATACTAGACCAAGTGCAGACCCGTTGGGTCTGTTTCCACAACGGCGTTTGCGGGGGGGAGGGGGGGGAGAGGAGAAGGAGGAAACGGGGGAGATTTGGCAGGGAAAAGAGAGCGGGGTAGGGGAGGGGGAGAGAGGTGTGGGGGAGGGGTGGGGGGTGAGGAGAGGGAAACATAGAAACATAGAATTATTCCAGCAATTCGAGTGGGGGCGCTGTCCTGTATGGCTGCCTGGCCTGCAGCTGTCTGTTTTTTTTCACTTCTTTTTTATTATTTTTAGTACGTTAAAGTGTGTAGTCGGGGGGTCTAATCTTTTTATGTGTGGGCGGTGGTGGGGGGGAAGGGGGAAACTGCTTTTTCAAGTCTCTACCTGGTTGGTGAGGCTGCCTTCCTCCGAGCAGCACCTTCGACCTGTTCTCGCGGCCTACCTGCGGGTCCTGGAGTGACGTTTCCTGAGGGGACCTGGCCAGAACCTCGGCTTTGGCGGCGGCACAGCGCTGGAGCGTTATCGCGGAGCGGGCGATGCCTTGTCTGAGTAGCCGCACTGGAACTCCAGTATGCTGGGACCGCCGATAAAAACATCGTGGAGCCGTGGTTCTGTGGAGCTGCGGCGCTGAACTTTACATCCCGGAGCCTGGGATCTCTCGCCGAGATCGCCAGTGTGTGGAGCTCCGTCCAGCGTGGTCTGTTGGCTTGGAAGCCGTGGTCTCCGGTAAGAAGGCGGCCGTTCCTGGCACCCGAAGCCGCTGAGGGTTCTCCCGATGCCGGAGTACCATCACCCGGCAAGAACGGCCGGGAACATCGGGCCCCGTAACGGCGACTGTGGAGGCCCCAATAGGCCCGACTCTGGGTGGACAAGAGGATGGGGACTGGACTTTGTGCATTCCCCCACAGTAGGAATCACTGTGGGGGGATGTTTTTATGTTTTAATGTTAAACTTCTTGAATGCTATGTTGTATTTTTATTAGTGTGCTGCAGGGACATCTGAATTTCCCCTGAATAAGGGGATTAATAAAGTATTTATTATTATTATTATTATCATTATAGAAATTAGGTGCAGGAGTAGGCCATTCGGCCCTTCGAGCCTGCACCGCCATTCAATATGATCATGGCTGATCATCCAACTCAGTATCCTGTACCTGCCTTCTCTCCATACCTCCTGATCCCTTTAGCCACAAGGGCCACATCTAACTCTCTCTTAAATATAGCCAATGAACTGGCTTCAACTACCTTCTGTGGCAGAGAATTCCAGAAATTCACTTGATTAATAGTTTCTTGATTAATAGTTTCTTTATTGTAGTAGTATAAAACACCTCTCAAACTAAGGATATATTCAAGGTCTCGGTCAATGTCACTGTGGTTCTTGGACAATATCAAAATGCTATTTGTTTTTTTAAGGGATAAATAGAAGGACAATTACAAGAAACTCGGAAATGTTAAGAGATATCAGGGTTGTGCAAAGATTTATTTTTTAAAAACTGCATGCGATAGGTAGGCTCAGGCGAGGCCTTTAGAAACATAGAAACATAGAAAATAGGTGCAGGAGTAGGCCATTCGGCCCTTTGAGCCTGCACCGCCATTCAATATGATCATGGCTGGTCATCCAACTCAGTATCCCGTGCCTGCCTTCTCTCCATACCCCCTGATCCCTTTAGCCACAAGGGCCACATCTAACTCCCTCTTAAATATAGCCAATGAACTGGCCTCATCTACATTCTGTGGCAGAGAATTCCAGAGATTCACCACTCTCTGTGTGTAGTTGAATTTAATGAATGCTTCTCATTTTAATTCACTAAGGAAAAGGGAGGGGGATGAAATTGTCAAACACATCACCATTAAAAAGGAATAATTACATGGCTTAGCAGGGCTGAAATATAATGCCGTCACAGGAGGTAAGAGAGGAAATTGTTGGGGCAGTGATGGAGACTTTCAAATTGCTGGCCAGAAGTGAGGTGCCAGTTGAGTGGAGACTATTTTACTTCGGAGTCACGTGAGTGACTTCGTGAAGAACCCCGCTTCCACGCATGCGTGTCATATCGCTACACGCATTGCAACGAGTCACACAGGGGGGAACGACGTTCCCCAAGCGGGAGAATTTGAAAGTCGGGAACAGCAGGTAAGAGACTCTGCGTTCCTTTTTTCTACTTACCATTTAGGAGGCTGCGGAAAGCTGGCGGGGAGACCCATGGAGTGCGAGCAGCCGGCAGCAGCAACAGCACGAGTTTCCCTGGAGGGGAAAAACCTGTGCCCGACTTCGCTCCCGCACCGGCAAAATTCACTTCTCGGCCGGGCGGGAAGCAAAGCAAAGAGGTCCCGTATGCCAGTCTCAAGCGAGACTGGCTTGGGAGCGGTCGCTAGCGGCCAGCACGGAGGCAGCAGGACAGGGAGCACGGACCAGCGCTGTAAGTACCCGGGGTACACAGCAGGGCTGGAAACGCTCAGCGAGTGCAGCGGCACTAATGGAGCTAAGGAACTGGGGACGTTCGGGCCGAAAACCTTCTTCAAAAGGTAAGCACCGGGGTTGGTCCAAGGGGTCCCTAGGAACAGCCGGATTTTACCGGCTGCGGATCTGCCACGAAGGACCAGGCCCGTGAACACCGGGGTCGGTCCGAGCGGCTCGAAACCGACACGCAGGGAACGACGTTCACCAGCGGGAGAATGAAAAGTCGGGAACAGCAGGTAAGAGACTCTGCGTTTCCTTCCACTTACCCGTTAGGTGCAGACATGGACCGGGTCCATGTAAGCTGCAGAAAGCCGGCGGGAGAACCGCGGAGTGCAGGCAGCCGGCAGGAGAGCAGTAACGGCAGCAGCGGCAGCGGCAGCAGCAGCGGCAGCAGCGGCAGCCGGCAGCGGCAGGAGCAGCGGCAGCGGCAGGAGCAGCAGCGGCAGCCGGCAGCGGCAGGAGCAGCATGGGCACATCGATTCCCGGAGAGGGAAAACACCTGTGCCCAACTTCGCTCCAGCACGATGGGAAAATTCATTTCTCGGCAGCAGCACTAACGGCCAGCGCCGAGGCCAAGGACTTTGCAGTGCAGTTGACTGGCTGCAACCGACCGCGAGGGACCAGTAATGTGAGTACCGGGGTCGGTCCCAGCGGGTTTTTTAGTTACAGATATCGCTTCTTGGGCCTTTTGACTAAGATCAACTATAGTAGCTGTTATTATCAGTTTTAATATCTTATATGTCCCTTATCTAAGGACCATATAAGTAGGAGTGCCCAGAATTGAGGGCATTAGAGTGGGGTTGACCGGCTGCAACGACCGCAAGGGACCAGTACCGTCAGTACGGGGGTCGGTCCCAGGGGTCTGAGATAAAGGAGCAGCCAGGAGCGCTGAGAGCGTTGGAGCCGGGTTAAAGAAATGGAATAGATGGAATCAGCTGTGCCAGATGTCCTCCACACCGGCCATATCCACTCCACGGAAGGAAGGACAAAGCTGGAGAAGGAGGACCGTGGAACAGCGGGCAGCCAGCAGCAGCCAGCGGCACTTGGATCAACCGTAGTGGGATCAGCTGTGCCCGATGTCGGCCCCGCAGGGGCCAGATCCATGCGGCCGAGCGGTAAGGCTAGACACAAATCAAACAAGGTAGTGGACTCAGAAGGGTCCGACTTTGCATAACCACCGGCAACCAGCGCCCGAGAGCGCTGGAGCAGGGAGAAGCGGTGTATGGAGCCTTGCTCCAACGTGATAAACCCACAGCAGTACCTCTTTGAGGGCTGCACAATGCTTCTACCCCATCAGAGGGGAGCACTGTGGGTCAGTTCTGGGCTGACCTGCAAGAGGGGTCCGCAGAACAAAAGACAAGTGGGCAGCAGTTAAGCCCCACATGGGTACCCCGTGCGGGACCCTAGAGATCTCTAACTCTAAAAAAGAGTAGGCAGGACCCTGATGGGCCAGAGCCTGGTAATACAGCGTCCCATGATCCTAACACAGCAGGGACTCTGCTGGACATGGTGGCTGATTACTTTAACCAAGTCAAACATGGGTAGACTTGGATCCAGGATGGCAATAGTATTACTATATGTCTGGCCACAAACGCCAACAAGAAATATTTACAGAGACTGGCCAGACATCTGCCACCTGGCAACGGTGAGGCATTACAGGTGCCCAGTGTAAACCAATGCATTTGGCAGCATATGGGGACGAACATCAGGAACCAGGACCTCAAGATCCAGAGAACCTTAAAGGGTTTGACGGAAGGCATCATAGCATACACCCGCACCCTGGACTAAACGTAGGTAACCAAAGACCATCAAGACTCACTAGCTCTGTTTAGTAATATGCAATATGACCTGAACTACATGTGGAAGGCTGCCATTCAGCCAGCACTGGGACCCCAAAAATGCTACCATTTGCAAACAAAGAACCATGTGTGGACGAAGCCAAGACACTGGGGCTCATCAAGGCCAGCGCAAGGGCCTATTTTGGAGCACGATACCAGCCACAGGCAAGGCCATAAAAAATGTGGCTCATACCAGTGGCAGTGCCAGAAATCAATAAAACCCGCAGGATCCTTTTTTAGGGTATGGCCAGGGCGGCCACCCGGGAAGATGCGGAAGCCTCAACCTCCCACACAACCCCGAACAAGAGATATCAAACCAGAACCTCCTTTTTCAAAAAACCAAGGAAATAACACAACCACCGGTAACCATGGAGATAGGTGGGTGTGGTTTCTTCTGTTAAAAAGGGACCTACGATGGTGGGGGAGGGGAGGTTGCAACACTACAGTTATGTATGGTATATAATCACTACAGATTCATATAATCTCAGCAGTATTCAGGGTTATCTGATAGGATTTACTCATCCCAATAACCACAGTACAACATACACCAGACAATCTAAAAACCCACATGGTGCTACAAAAATTGTACACAAAAGGTGTGATTGAGCATACTTTTCATGGAACATTAGAATTTGTATCAAACATATTTATTAAAAATAAAATAGAGTGGGGTTGCAGGATTATCATTGATTTTCAACCCTAAACACATTCGTTCAAGATATTCATTTTAAGATGGATACTCTTATTACTGATAAAGACTTGGTGTCAGCTGGGTTTTTCTATATGGCAGGCATTGACTCAAAAGAGGAACTTGGGCAATATAGAGCTTACAAAAGGGGCAATCATCAGCCCCAATATTATTTACTAAAATTCTAAAACCAGCTTGGCATTGTTATGTAAACAAAGCCATAGGGTGAAGTATTTCCCCCGTTCGGCCCCATCAATGGGGTACTAGGGAAAATTCAACTACACTCGGCATCTGGAATTCTCAGAGTACCCGACTGGCCTACTAAATCATGGTATTCGGTCATACAGGGGATGGTGTTAGAACCATGTTCCCTAATGAACATAGCCAAAAATTATTAATTTATCCAGTGACTGGAGGCAGTCATCCATGCCATTAGACTATGGATTTATTGATTTGTAGAGTCTAAAAGACCCACTACACGGCATTGGGCTGTCAGACAGGACGATGAATCTCATCTCATCTGCACTAAGACTGTCAACACGGAAGCAGTACCTTGGACACATCAAGAAATGGGGCATATACTGCTTGGACAACAACCTCGACCAAAAGGCCAAGAACATTCTGGCCGTATTGGAATTTTAACAAGCCTCCATTATGATAATCGATGGAGCTACAGTGCCATCAATAGTGCCACAAGTGCACTCTCCAATTACCTATCACAAGGAACGGAGCGGCACGCGGTGGGAACGCACCCCTGGTAAGAAAACCAGGTACTCCGAAATCTGGGACGTGGGTGTCGTTTCGCAACATGCTGAGGAGCTTGTAGCTCATAACAGCATTGTCACTTCAGCAACGGACCAGGAAGATGGTTATGCTCATGGTGTTATTTACCGCACAACGAGTCCAGCCATTAAGCAAACTGAGCCTGGACTCCCTGATCATCTCACCCGAGAAACTGGTGTTTGTTATACAGGATTTAATAAAAGAAAACAGACCAGGTTCATCGGGTTAAGTGTTTGAATTTATGGTATACCCATATGACAAACGACTGTGTATAGCAAGACACATCTAACAATACATAGAATAAGAGTATTCGAGGTCAGAGAATGGCGTTGTTTATCTCTTACAAGAAACCGCATGAAAGGGTCACGACTCAAACTATATCAAGGTGGCTCAAATATGTCCTAAAGATGGCAGGAATAGACACTAATGTTTTTAACTCTCATTCCACCAGGGCTGCAGCAACATCCGCAGCAAAAATTGTACAGGTACCCACAGACCAAATCCTCAGAATCGCAGGATGGTCATCCAAAAGGGTTTTCCACAGGTTTTATAAAAAACCAGTTATTTTTTGGAGCCATCATTGTATTCAGAAAACATTTTACGTTCAACAAAATAATTTGCCCGAAAGGTTACAGGGCTATGATTCTCAAATTTAAAAAAATTCTATATATTTTTTCGTTATACCACACAACTCTTTGTATAATTGTGTTTTAAAATTACTAATGATGCTCTCTCCCAATACCCAAGGCAGTTGTGAAGCATGGACTCGTTCCACGGCATGAGGTCACAGAGCTTTGAAATCTTCACGAAGTCACTCACGTGACTCCGAAGTAAAATAGTAAGATTAAACGAGAACTTACCAGTTTGAAGTTTGATCTGTATTTTATGAGGAGTTACGATGAGGGATTACGTGCCCTCCACTCCCACCCTCTTATGATCATATCAAAAACTGGTATCTCTTTGATAATCTTACTATGTTAGATCATTATAGGTCCCTGTGACCTCACACCGCTGCTTTGAAGAATGACACGCATGCGTGGAAGCGGGGTTCTTCACGTAATCCCTCATCGTAACTCCTCATAAAATACAGATCAAACTTCAAACTGGTAAGTTCTCGTTTAATCTTACTATTTTATTCAAGAAGGGGAGTGGTAGAAGCCAGGTAATGATAGGCCTGTGAGTTTAATGTCAGTAGTAGGTAGGGAGAGAGAGAGGCATACATGCGACGACAAATGGCGCAATGGGCTAAGTATTCGGCTGGCGACCGGAAGGTAGCCGGTTCAAATCCCGCTTGGAGTGCATACTGTCGTTGTGTCCTTGGGGCAAGACACTTCACCCACCTTTGCTTGTGTGTGAATGTAATGTAATTATGTGAAGCACTTTGGGGTCAATGCAAGTTGACTAAAAATGTGCTATATAAATAAGATTATTATATTATTATTACATACAGACAGACAGAATGGGAGGGAGAGAGAATGAATGAGAAAGAGGGAGATAGAGAGAGAAAGAATTAGAGAAAGCTCCAACATCATCTTTGTCATATGCGGTGGATGAACTGGAACAATAACATTCAAATTTGCTGCAGCTTTACAAGCATATTTGATGCTGTAACTACAGCTAATGAGAGGTCTGTTCATTCATCTGATTACTGATGGGAAGTTGTTTCTGAATCTGGTGGTACATGCTTTCAAGCTTTTATATCTTCTGACTGACAGAAGAGGGGAGAAGCAGGGCCAGATTTACGTATGAAATAGAAAAGCTTAAGTTTAGGGCCTCGAGATCTAGGGGGCCTGTGCTCGCTGCACCAAGGTGCGTTAAACTTTTCAGATAGTGGCGTTGTTCCAAACCCTACCATTGGTGGCGCTATGGGATAGTGGCGTTGTTACAAAGCCTACCATCAGTGGCTGATTCCGGAGGCTTTGGTGGTGTGGGGGGGGAGGGGTTAAAATGCAGGTGAGGTATATATTCGTTGTGGAGAGGAATTTGCTCCACAGATCCTTGCAGATTTTAAGTGCAGGACAACGGAAAAGGTATGTAGTTTATTTAGCCCTTTTCCCTCGCCGCCGCACGGGGGGGGCCTACACACCTCCACGCCGCACGGGGGGGCCTACACACCTCCACGCCACGCGGGGGGCCTACACACCTCCACGCCGCACGAGGGGCCTACACACCTCCACGCTGCACGGGGGGGCCTACACACCTCCACGCCACGCGGGGGGGCCTACACACCTCCACGCCACGCGGGGGGGGGGCCTACACACCTCCACGCCGCGCGGGGGGCCTACACACCTCCACGCCGCACGAGGGGCCTACACACCTCCACGCCACGCGGGGGGGCCTACACACCTCCACGCCGCACGAGGGGCCTACACACCTCCACGCCACACGGGGGGGCCTACACACCTCCACGCCGCACGAGGGGCCTACACACCTCCACCCCGCACGAGGGGCCTACACACCTCCACGCCACGCGGGGGGGCCTACACACCTCCACGCCGCACGGGGGGGCCTACACACCTCCACGCCACACGAGGGGCCTACACACCTCCACGCCGCACCTGGAGCGGACTCACCTCGCCGCCGCACGGGAGGCCTTCCCAATTTGCCGCTGCATGGGTGGCCTACCAAATTCGCCGCCGCATAGGGGGCCTACCAAATTCGCCGCCGCACCTGGGGCGGACACACCTCGCCGCCCCACCGGACCCGTCGAGCCTCGTCGCCCCACCGACCATCCGCCCACCGGGACCTCCCACGCTTTGCTTGCCACTCCTCCGCCCTCCAGCAGCTGTTGCCTTACCTGCAGCCTGGACTCATCACCGGGCCTGAATTTTCCACCAAAGATACTAGAGGAGCTCCTCTAGTATCTTTGGTTTCTACGCTGCAGATTCCCACTACCCTGGGTTTGACTACGCTGGGTCCTAATGCTAGTCCCCCCAACTCTGGTAACCTCAGTGGCTGTTCCACTGGGTCTTCCCCATTCCCCTCAAACCATGTGACCCCAGCTCTTCCCCACCCACACTGCAGTCCTCATACCCCCCTACCCCCTGCCGTGTGTTCACCATCCCCCCTGACCACCCCCTCTCAGATACCGAACGGTTTGTCCACAGCAGAGGCCTCACCTTTGTCCATTCCACCGGCCGATAATTAGTAAAGTTTTGAATTGGTCTACCAAACTGCTTTGTGAGTTGTCTTGTTTATTAAGAAGTGAACCTGTTTGTTTAGTTATGTTTGCCTTTATCAAGCAGATTCGATTCAGATTTGATTTTCAGGTTTTGCAATATAATTTTCAATAAGGATCAATTCTTTAAGAAATATTTCCCAACTATTATACAGATTTTTTTACTTCACTCAAGTGCACTGCATTTTGTGACAACGCCCCTTCATGTTTCCTTTCTAATAACTGTTGAAGATTAATTTTTCTTTTTATTTTCAGTTTCTAATCTGACCATGAGTAAAAAATTTGAAAGTGGTGCTAGAAAGAGACTTGAAAATGATACGGTAAAGAAGTTAAGACCAATTCAATGTATTTTAAAACCAACTGTTTAATGACAACATACAGTAGGATCTAAAAGTGTCACTGCCACGGTCGGGTAGCCATGGTCCTCTAGTCGTGGGGGTGCGGGATTGGGGGGGGGGGGGCCTCACAAGTGAAATAGCTTAGGGCCTCTCTTCATCTAAATCCGGCCCTGGGGAGAAGCCAAAATGACCTCTGAAAACAGTGCTAGATTTTGTCAGCTGCTTTCATATGCCTTATTATATATAAGAATTATATACCATATAAGAATTATATATGCCTTTTTCACCACCTTGCTGCCACCTTCAGTAATCCATGGATTTGCACATAACTCCTCTGTTCCTTAATATTATCTAAGGGCCTACCATTGTCTATGTACGGCTCTTACATGTGCTCTCCAAACGCATTATCTCACACGGGTGGCACAGTGGTGCAGCGGTAGAGTTGCTGCCTTACAGCACAAGAGACCTGGGTTCAATCCTGACTTCGGGTACTGTCTGTGCGGAGTTTGTACATGCTCCCGGGTGCTCCAGTTTTCTCCCACACTCCAAAGCCGCACAGGTTTGTAGGTTAATTAGATTCAGTAAAAATTGTAAATGATCCCTAGTGTGTAGGATAGGGCTAGTGTTCGGGGATTGCTGGTCAGCACAGACTCGGTGGGCCGAAGGGCCTGTTACCGTATCTCTATATCTCCAATCTAATCTGAATTTATCTGGAAGAAATTCCATCTGCTGTTGTTCTGTCCATTTTATAAGCTGTTCCTACTATTCACATCAAAAATGTTCAAGTAATGTACGACTGTATATCTTGACAGTCAGCTTAAACACATTCCTTTATCAAGACTCTGAAGACACAAACTCCTTTGTCCACAGGTTTAATGAATCGGGTAAGTGTGAAACTACAAGTACAAAAAGGCATAGAAATAAGAAATACGTTTATTGTAAACATATTACAAGAACATAGTCAATAAACATTCTACCTAAAATAATGAATCCCAAACATAAGTAACCATTAAACATTGCAACACACCGATGATGCTGTCAAAAGGTACAAGATGATTGCAGATGTTCACAAAATATATCCGGACCAAAAAATGCACTGCTGCCTCCAATGATCTGCACTGAAATCCCGCCAAAGGACACTTGCTAAGGTCACAAGGTCACAAGGTCACCAGTTACAAATTAGGGGTATAACCCAACGGCCACTAGCAGCTCTGCATCCATGTCTACCTATCTTCTACATCCATCCATCCATCCATCCATCCATCCATCCATCCATCCATCCATCCATCCATCCATCCATTACTAAAACTCTCATCTTGTTTGTTTCAATGTATGTGGTCCTGTGTGTCTGTCTGTGTGATCCTGAAATTACGCCAAAACGGTACACAATTTACTTACCATTGTCCTGTGGTGTGGTGTATTAAGTTTCGGTCGGATAGGTGTTATATTTTAGGTTATTCACATTTTAAACTTTGCAAAATCCAGTTTGACAAAAATCACTTGAACTTGCAGTGTCGGTTAACAGCTATGATGTCACAATTGGATCTCATTTACATAAACTGCCCATCAGCGGTGCTCGGGCCCACAATGACATCATAATGGGATCTCATTTACATTTTCAAAAACAGCAGCTTGCACCTCACAATGACGTCAAGGGGGGTAGGGAGGGGAGAGGGGTTGTGGAGGGAGTGACCAAAAATTATAGAGGAGCAAGATAAACCACTCGACGAAAAAGCTGTAGAACGGTCATGGGATCATGGGTAATTTGTTGCGCGCCATTTTGGGAATCATATATATTAGGGTTTTTTTTTTAATGTGCTTCTGTCATGGCGCCCACATCAACACGCATAGCGTGCTGTTCTGCTATAGTGCTCAAATCACCAATGTAAGCGATTCAAGCACTTTATAGCAGTCTTTCTTTAGGTTCCCCACTAAAGACGAAAGGTAAGAAAAAAATTAGAACATTCTGTCTTGAGGCCGATCTCTTCCTATAGCTCAGATCGCGGAGCCGGGGGTCGCCAGAAGAATTGCTCAAATCGCTGGCCCATGGACTATAACACTCTGAAGCCGCAGTGTACAGAGCTTCTAGTCGCGGAGGCAGCTTGCACTTTCCCTCGCGGAGTCTGGGATTCCTCGCCGGAGAAAAGCTCCGACCGCTGGCCCGCGGCCTATAACATCATGAAGCCCCGGTCTCTGGTAGGAGTCGGCCGTTTCAGGACCTCCAAGCAGCGGAGATCCCGAATCGGCTTGTGTTTAAGCAGGTTTGAAATACAGGATAAATGGTGTTAAATAAACACAATGTACACGGATCAATGGTGTTTAAAATACATGATAAATGGAGTTATAGGGAACAAAGACATGCCACGAGGAGCACACATTAAAGCCTTGATTTTCTTCCCAATGTATGGTAACTGTAACATATATAATTCTATTCTTATGATCCTGGCAATGTATTATATTATATGACATCTTTTGGTACATGAGCAAGTTATTAGAAACTCTTCTTTTATAGATCTAGACTTAGCACAATAATAAAGTTAGACAAAAATTCTCCAGCTCCATAAGAATTTCTCCAGCATTTTTGTCTACCTTCGATTTTCCAGCATCTGCAGTTCCTTCTTAAACAATAATAAAGGTATCAATTTTTACACTGCTGTATATTTTTGGTTTTGTTCTTGTCGTAAGGCAGGTATGGTAGTGTAAGCTCTTCTACATTTAAGTTAAGTCAAGTCAAGTCAAGTCAAGAGAGTTTATTGTCATGTGTCCCAGATAGGACAATGAAATTCTTGCTTTGCTTCAGCACAACATAACATAGTAGGCATGATAACAGACTTTATTCAGTTGGCATAAATTGACCTACTAGAGGAAAAATGCATCTTCAATATACATGTCTCTCCCCACCCCTGAAAACAATTGCATTTAAGTGACATATCATCCATTCTGCAGTTATGTAGTTATAATCAGATTTGTTCTTATGTTCATTCTATATGATATTTTACTGTAATTTCAGATGTTGACAGTGGGTCCAGAATACTCGTTGATAAGATCTCCTATAGGGAACTACGGAGTACTTGTCAAAGAACTGCCGTCTTTGTTCTGAACACCCTGTATATCTCACACTTAAAACAATAAATTATGTAAATCTTAACATAAATGACAGAAATAAAAAGTGTTATCCTTGTTTATGAATTTTGATGTAGAATGATTTAAAATTGAGTGGATAGATGCAATATACTGCTAACCCACAAATGTTCAGCTATGAGATATTCACATTTAAAAACTCACTCAGAGCTCGGGTGGCTGCGAGCAGCTGCCGAGCCCGGACAGCGGAATCTCAGTTCTACCCAGGGCTCGCAGGTGATCTGGGAACTGCAGCTAGTCCCGGAGGGTCCTGGCCCCTATGCAAAAAAGGTTGTGGACCCCTGGACTAAACCAAACCCTCGATCCTGTCCCGCCATCCTTTTTTCAAAATTTAGCAACTCAAATGGCGGTACGTCTTAATTGCCGGGAAATACGGTAACTAGTTTCCCTCAAATATATGTAGATTTCCCTCAGGTATATGTTAAATTAAAAACGAAACTATGGTAGCAATGCACAGTTTTCATGTCTAATGCTCACACTTCTGCATCAATGTAGGTATGTATACATTATATTTCTTTACACTAAGAGAATGAAAAAATATCTTGGCATGTGTTCATTTTTATTTATTCACAATATTAGGATTTCAGAGAGAGAGGTTGAATGAAAGAAAAAAAGTTCAACAGAATTGGGAGATCACAAGAAAGAAACTAGAGAAACATACATATGTGTGTGTTATATATTTATATACATATATATCACACATATATACGCATCATATATCTATATTACTAAAACTCTGATCTTGACCGCTTTTGGCCCACAGCGCCACCTATGCCCGTCATTTTTGGCCATCTCGCTCAGAGCCCCCCTCCGCCTTACGAGTGCAGAGGATTTTTCCGATCGATGACAAATCAGAGAGATATTAATATATTTTTTTAATTCACCAATCTCTCTGCTGCACCTGCTGAAGGGAGAGGTGATGGAAAAATGTATGTAACTATTTCTTTGTGTATTCTATCTGTGTCAGCACAAGATAATTTACCGAAACTGCTTAGGGCACAAGTAATTAACCGGTCTCGGTCACAAGATTAATGGCTCTTTCTCACGGTGCGACCTGAAGCAAGACTTAACAAGAGTTTAACATCATGGGAACCTCCTGCGATAACAGTACGGCATTCGTGGACCACCGAGGACCTCCGTGGCGCTAAAGGCAGGTAGTTGTGTAACTTGTTAAGGTCGGGAGAAAATTCAAAAATTTTTGAATTTCTCCAAGAGTGACTTGAGCAGCTTTGCAACATTGTATGAACGCAGATGCCAGTGCGATATCCGTGCGATATCCGTAATGACTCTGGCGGGTACCGTGGGAACTCCTGCGAACGGCAATATGGGTTGAGCACAACACCGGCTGAAAGGAGGCCATCGAGAAGCAGATGTACGCCTTTGAAAATTTTTTGCCATTGGCTTTTTTAAATGTTTTATGTAATTTATGTTTTTATGTGTCTTGAGTTCTATGTGCAAATCCTTTTCAGTTCCAGGTATCAGAGCATTGGAAGCAGGATGCCACATGAGGTATTCCACATCAGCAGAGGGACCGCACAGTAAAGCAAAGCAAGATTCCAGCTGTGATAGTTTACAGTCAACTGTTCTCCCTCTACCCCCCCATCTCTCCCCCTCGCTCACTTCCCCACTCCCACCCACCTCCCCTCCCTCTCTCCCGGGTGGGGGAGAGGGAGGGGATCGGGGGTTGGGGCTCTACACCCACAGGTGGTGCTCGGACAGCTGCTGACACATCAAGGCACGTGGATGGGGATTGAGTGATGGGGGGGGGGGGGGGGGGGGTGAGTGATGGTATGGGAGGGGAGGTGAGTGACGGGGGGGTGTGAGCATTGGAGAGGGAGGGGACGGGGGGGCACTGACCTGTAGCCATCGCTCGGACAGCTGCCGGCACACCAGGGCCACATCGGCCACGTGGGTGGGATAACGTTGCTGCCAGTGGTCCACATTGGCCATCCGCTCGCACCCCTGCACTGGCCCAAAGAGGCCAATTGAGAAGAGTGGTTGGACTACTCGGGCGACAAATGGGGTCGTCCAAGGTAAGAAATTTGGGACTTCAGTCAAGTTGGACTTGACGGGGAAAAAGTATAGTCGTAATTCTCGAGGAGGGAATCAGAATGGGCTCGACAAACTCAAAAGGTTATGAAAGTGATGAGAAATGTATGTTTATACAAAGTAAGCGTAATTGTAAGTATTTAAACAATTGGTTTTAATTTGATTTTAGTGGTAAGTTACTTGTTGATGATTGTTGTAAATTAATGTCTGCTATTGCCAAAGATGCACCAAAAAGAAGGAAGGATAAAGACAAGTTGGGCTACCATGAAGCACGTCTGTGGCTTCAGGAAGCCAGACCGCGCAGAGACGGAAAGGAAAAAGAGAAGGAACAACTTACTAAAAGTGAACCATCAACAAACGTTTTCCTCCAGAAGGGGGACAACGAGGTCTCCCACCGATCACCGGGTATGGCGAGTCCCCCCCTCCGTACACACCGGAGAAAAAAGGGGTGGCCTTGCAACTGGTGGAAGAAACCGTTGGATCGGACTCAACAAGGGCTCCAACCCCCGTACTGGAACAAAAAACAACCATTAAGGAAAGCGGCCAGCTGCACCCAGGTTTGCAAAGTCCGAAAACCACTCGCTCAGGTACCATTTATAATCTTCATGCAGGTTCTATATTTGAGCCTAAATCTCCACGGTCAATAAGACCAAGCGGGGCCGAAATGTATCCTATGATTGCAATGCCTAATCCAGATGCCGGCATAGTGGGGCCAATGTACGTGTACAGGCCATGGAATATGGAGGATATTAAAAAGGCACTGGAGGGCATTCCACATCCTAGAGATAATTTCGCAAAGTGGCAGAGGGACTTTGGAAACCTGGTTGTAAGTTATTGTTTAAATACGGTAGAATATGAACAAGCGTTGCGAAGTCTTATCGGGTCTGATTGGTGTTTAATTGAAGGAGATTGGAATGCTATTGTAAATGGAGCACCCCTTCAGTCGGCACCAGGTCAGAATGATTATCATAACAAGCGAATAGCTATTGAAAATCGAATAAGAGCACACTTCCAGAGAGGAGTCGATTACAATAAAATTAGGGAATGTACATAACATAAAGACGAGCCTGTGCTACACTATTTCTCCAGACTTAGGGTTGTCTTTGAGACAAGAAGTACCGATCCAGTGGGTGGATGATGGACCGTTTGCCCAACAGTTTAAAATCGAACAGTTAAACGGATTAAAACCCGAGATTAGTTTATATATAAAAAAGCACATGGTGGGATGGAAAACAAAGGCACTCAATGATGTAAAAGATTGGGCAGTACATGCGGAGGAAAACACCAAACAGAAAAAGATTGTAAAGAACGTTTATCTGGCCGATGTTGAGGAAATAAGCGAAAATACCGTCCCTGTATTCTACCGGGTAAAACAAGGAGATCAGGGGCGGGGAGGCCAGAGAGGCAGAGGAAGAGGTAGAGGCAGAGGTAGAGGGAGTAGGTCCCCAAGGGGGGAGGGATGTTTTGTCTGCGGAAAACTCGACCATGTGGTTCGAGGTTGTCCCCAGGCTAAGCATACTCCACCAAGAGAAGGCAAGAGGGTCCCAAAGCTATGACCGAACCTGACTGACCGAGGCTGAAGGGAGGGACAAATCAACCAGAGATACACCCACTCCCCCAGCCGACAAAGAGCCTCTGCAAATATTGGATCTAGAAGAAATCTTCTACACCTTACCTAAAGCCTACGATAAGTTTAATAGTGAATGGGGAAAGGATGACATTCTTATGCGATAGCGGAGCATGTAAAACTGTCATAATAAAAGACAAAGAGCCCCCGGGAACACTATACTCCAAGAATTCATTAACAGTAAAGTCTGCCACTGAGCATACTAACGTGGAATTCTTGACAAAACTACTTAAGTTCCAAGAACCAATATCTAATGTGTGTTGTGAGGAACAGGTGCTGGTCTCACGAAATATTGTATGGTAAACCAGTCCAATACCCGGTTCTACATACGTTTTCTGAGACAGTAAATGAAGATAGTACCCTAGCACAGTACATGAAGAAAAGGCTAATAAACAAATCTCGTGTGTTGAAATGTTTAACAGGTCTTGACAAAGCGGAAGGGGATCTCGTGGAGGAATTAAAGCCAGGAGACTGGATGTTCGTAAAAATTAATCAAAAGAAAAAGGTGGTCAAGCCCTCGGTGGGAAGGTCCGTATCAAGTACTACTTACTACTCCCACTGCGGTAAGAATTGCCGAAAGGCCAACGTGGGTACATATCACACACTGCAAAATAGTAAAAATCCCAACTTCAGAGTAGGAGAAAGGGGGACCGACGACGGCTGACGGCCTGTATAGGTCCAGTAACGATCGGAAACCTACACCTCCGAAACCATGAAGTGGGGGCTGATTATTCTGAGTGGAATTGCATTAATCACCACAGTATATGCGAAGTATATAATATACCTGACCCGAGGAAGTACTAGCACTTTTGAAATCGACCCATGTCAGTATAAAACTGGCAGTTGCGAGGACAAAGCATACGTAATGGATGGGGTGTATGTCTGTCTAGCACCCTGCTCAAAATGGCATTATGTTTTCCAACACTGAGTCCTCAGGCTATAAAGAGACAGGGAATAGAATGAAAAGAGAGACGATGCTATGAAATTGACTTGAGAGAAACATTCCTGACTGATTGAACCCTCACAAATGATCAAACTACAGAAAGTCAAGAGAACATGTGGTTCTGTGAAGAAACTTGGGGACTTCAACTCGAAGGACATAAATTTGTTTTAGATTATAATTCAGTAAATTTGTATAAAGAGGAGGAAAATGATGGAAACATTTATGTAACTATTTCCTTGTGTATTCTATCTGTGTCTGCACAAGATTGTTTACCGAAAAGGCCTAGGGCACAAGTAATTAACAGGTTACACTGTAATTAACAGGTCTTGGTCACGAAATTAAGAGTCTATCACAGAACTTGCAGAACAGCTAATCTTGCTCCTGTGTAACTCTCCACAGCTATATGTTATTTCCTTTGAATTCTGAGTGTCCTTGTTCATTACCATTTGTCTGGATGCTTTTTTGTCTAAATCAATGTATAAAAGAGATGGTTTTCAGCATTAGCTCTGAGAGGACTCCCACAGACACTTGGGCTCTGTGTGACTCTCTCTCTCACAATAAAGTTCGTTCAGTTTCTACCTCTGTTTTTGTAATAGTCTTTGTTGGAAAATTTCTAACAAGGGGGGGACTATAAACCAGGAAGTGGTGTGCCTCACTCAGTCTCTGCAAGATGGATGAAGCCAAGGGTAACGTCTCTCTGAATAACACTGAACAACTGTCTACACAACTGTGAGTCCCCTTAATGTGGTTTGAAAATGAAAATATGTTTTTTTGAAGTAAAAAGGCACTGCCTGCAAATGGTGGCTTGGGTGCTTTGGCTTGAAGTTGCAAGGCACTACTTACTGCAAATGGTGGCTTGGGAGCTTTGGTTTAAAGTTGAAAGGCACTACTTACTGCAAATGGTGGCTTGGGAGCTTTGGCTTGATGTTGAAAGGCACTACTTACTACAAATAGTGGCTTGGGAGCTTTGGCTAGAAGTTGAAAGGCACTACTTACTGCAAATAGTGGCTTGGGTGCTTTGGCTTGATGTTGAAAGGCACTACTTACAACAAATGGTGGCGTGAAGTTGAAAGGCACTACTTACTGCAAATGGCGGCTTGGGTGCTTTGGCTTGAAGTTGAAAGGCACTACTTACTGCAAATGGTGGCGGGTGCTTTGGCTTGAAGTTGAAAGGCACTACTTACTGCAAATGGTGGCTTGGGAGCTTCGGTTTGAAATTGAAAGGCACTACATACTGCAAATGGTGGCATGGGAGCTTTGGTTTGAAGTTGAAAGGCACTGCAAATGGTGATTTGGGTGCTTTGGCTTGAAGTTAAAAGGCACTACTGCAAATGGTGATTTAGGTGCTTTAGGTAACTTCCTGTTTGCACTGTATATTGATTTTAGATAAAACACTACCACTTACGGCTGTGATGTTTGGCCATATTACTCAGTCCCCCTCCGCTCAGCAGGTGCAGAGGATTCTTCCCATCAATGAATAATAAAAGTATTATTAGTGTTTCAATATTTTTGAGAATCTCTCTCCTGTCAATCACGGCATGAAGGCCACACTTTTGTGGTGGGAGGGGAAGGGGTTATAAAACTCGGAAGTGTGGGTGTTGGTCAGTCTCTGCATGATGGGAGAGGGAGAGGTCATGACTCTGTCTGAGCTGTGAATCAACTGAACACACTGAATGTCTACTGAACTGTGAGTTTGGTATTTTGTGTGGTTTTATGGTGGTTTCACCCTGCATGAAATGGTATGAAGCAGCATTTGAATTTGGTGGCCTTGCACCCTGCTTGAAGTAGTATGAAACTGCACTTGAATTTGGTGGCCTTGCACCCTGCTTGAAATGGAATGAGACTGCACTTGAATTTGGCGGCCTTGTACCCTGCTTGAAGTAGTATGAAACTGCACTTGAATTTGGTGGCCTTGCACCCTGCTTTTAAATGGTAGGAAAATGGAATTGAATTTGGTGGCCTTGCACAGTTGTTGATCACCACCACCAACAACCGTCTGCAGTGCAGCATTTCAAAGCAGTTACCACCACCAACAACCATTTGCAGCGCAGCATTTCAAAGCAACGACATTTTCAATTTCAAACCACATTAAGAGCACTCACAGTTGAGGAGACATGTGTTCAATGTTATTCACAACTCAGAGAGACGTGACCCTCTCGCTTCCTCCATCTTGCAGTGACCGAGTGAGGCACAACACTTCCGGGTTTTATAGTCCCTGCCCCTCCCACCAGCAGGGGCAGCAGAGAGAATGTCAACATTTTAAAAACATTAATAACTCTTTTATTTTTAATCGATGGGAAAAATCCTCTTGTCCAGCGCAGCGGAGGGGGACTGAGTAAGATGGCCAAAAACACAGCCGTAAGTGGCAGCGTTTTTTCAAAAAGCATGAAACAGAAAAACAGGAAGTGGTCAAGATCTTACTTTTAGTAAATAGATATGAAGATAAGGTGATGGACTGGCCCAGTACACCAGATGACTGGAAGAGAGTGGCGCATGGCTTTGACAAAAGATGGAACTTTAAGCATACATGTGGGGCAGTGGATGGCAAGCATGTCGCCATCCAGTGTCCACCCAACCAGGCACACAAATCGCTATCAAAATATGGAGGGGACCGGGGAACAGGGGGGACACAATTTCTTGGCAGTCGCGCGTGCATGCGCACACTCACACACACACGCTTCGGAGGCTCAATCCAGCGCTAAATGCAGCTCAACTCTGCCTGTCTCGCTGGGTTAACCTACAGCCCTGTCTGGATTGACGGGACACTGGCGCTGCTTAACCACGCTGGCCATATTTCCCGCAAGTCCAGGCAGTGCTGTAGGTAAACCTGGCGGGACAGGCAGAGTTGAGCTGGATTTAGCGCTGCTTCTCTGCGCTGGCTGTGGGCCTGGGGGCACTGCGCCCATCCGACTCCCGACGTCTCCGGCCTCCCGGGTGGGGTGGGGACGGGACAGCGCCGGAGAACCGGAATCGATCCTGGCTGTGGATGAGGCGCAGGTCTGTGCCGCCCCCATTGCCTGCTGACCGACGTCTCTTGTCCAATCGGCGCCCTCGATCAGCAGTCCCACCCCCACTGTCTCGCAGAAAGCGGAGATTTCACCGGGTTTTAAAATCTGGATTACAAAAAATTAGGAGGGGGGGGGGGATTGTCTCCCCACCTCTCAATACAGGGGGGTTCATGTCCCACCTGTCCCCCTCAGGATTTCCACCCCTGAACCCAAGGGAGGGTCAAAATACTTCAATTACAAGAAATTTCATTCCTTCATACTGTTAGCTGTGGTGGATTCAAACTACAACTTCCTGTATGTGGATGTGGGCACACCTGGCAGTGTCGCAGATGGTAGGCTCTGGAGAGTGACCGCCCTTGGGCAGGCACTGGAAGAAGGAACAGCAGGCATGCCTGATCCAGAACCTCTGCCAGGAGAAGACAACCTTGTGTAGGAGACATGCACAACACAATGGTTGGTGATGATGGCTTTGCACTCAGGCCCTGGAAGATGAAGCCATACCCACCCACACAGGCATTTGACAAGGGTCCAGAGCATCTTTAAATACAGGCTGTCCAGGGCTAGGAGGGTTGTTGAAAACGCACTTGGCATCCTCGCCAGAAGATTACGATGCTTGCTGACTGCTACGGAGCAGGAGCCCAAGAATGTGGAGGCTATTGTGTGCGCAGCACATGTCCTCCACATCCTAATCCATATCAGAGGTGCAGCAGCAGCAGCAGCAGCAGCAACAGCAACAGCCATGTAGGAGGGTGGCTTGGTGGACAACCGTACAGGAAACATAACACCAGGTACATGGAGGACTGGAGAACCCGCTGCACCTATTGTGTCACCGCAGCGATTGCCAGGTAACACCAGGAGAAAGAGTGTCAAAGAGCAGAGAGACCATCTCCTACTACAACTAAATACTGGGCAATGTGCCACGGCAGAACAAAGTTAGTTGAGGAACAACAGTGAGCATCACAAAGCACAAAGTGAGGTTCACCACTCCAGGAGGAGAGCCCACTGCACACAAGAACATTTATTTTTCAGGACAATTAAAATCCTGGAGATTTGTTTAATTCCAGGTGAAGTGATCTTATTGAATTTCTCTTCATCTTTAAGTTCAAATGTTTAAAATCAGTGTACAAAAAAAAAAAAAAATTGAAAAAAAAAAAAAATTGTTCGGCACGGACTAGAAGGGTCGAGATGGCCTGTTTCCGTGCTGTAATTGTTATATGGTTATATGGTTATATGGTTATATTCCTTTAAATTGCCGAGCTTGTGTCTGTTTTCACTCATAAAAATAATTGTGAAAAGCTAAAATGGGAATACATTGCATTCCTTCCTTGATTTGGTGCGTGTTTCAATTATCTAAATATATGATAAATGAAATATGAGATTCAAGTGATAACATGTTGGACTAATATAAAAATAATGGATTTCAGACATCAATTCTAGTTTGAAAAAACAAGAATGTCCTTCAGTGTGCATTAAAGGTAACGAATTGTGATAAGCAAATACATTTTGAAGTATTGCAGTTGAATAAAGGGGACTATGGGGCCATGAGGGAGGAGCTGGCCAAAGTTGACTGGAAAGATACACTAGCAGAGATGACAGTGGAACAATAATAGCAGGTGTTTCTGGGAATAATACAGAAGGTGCAGGATCAGTTCATTCCTCGGAGGAAGAAAGATTCCAAGGGGAGTAAGGGGCGACCGTGGCTGACAAGGGACGTCAGGGACAGTATAAAAATTAAAGCGAAGAAGTACAACGTAGCAAAGATGAGCGGGAAGCAAGAGGATTGGGTAATGTTTAAAGAGCAACAGAAGATAACCAAAAAGACAATCCGGGTAGAAAAGATGAGGTACGAAGGTAAGCTAGCCTAGAATATAAAGCAGGATAGTAAAAACTTCTTTAGGTATGTGAAGAGGAAAAAAATAGTTAAGACCAAAGTTGGACCCTTGAAGACCGAAAAAGGTGAATTTATTATGGGGAACAGGAAATGGCAGATGAGTTGAACAGATACTTTGGATCTGTCTTCACTAAGGAGGACACAAACAATCTTCCTGATATAGTAGTGGCTAGTGGATCTGGGGTGACGGAGGAACTGAAGGAAATCCACATTAGGCAGGAAATGGTGTTGGATAGACTGATGGGACTGAAGGCTGATAAATCCCCAGGGCCTGATGGTCTGCATCCCAAGGGTACTTAAGGAAGTGGCTCTAGAAATCATGGATGCATTGGTGATAATTTTCCAATGTTCTATAGACTCAGGATCAGTTCCTGTGGATTGGAGGGTAGCTAATGTTATCCCACTGTTTAAGAAAGACAGGAAGAGAAAACGGGGAATTATAGACCAGTTAGCCTGACATCGGTGGTGGGGAAGATGCTGGAGTCAATTATAAAAGATGAAATAGCGGCACATTTGGATAGCAGTAACAGGATCGGTCCGAGTCAGCATGGATTTACGAAGGGGAAATCATGCTCGACTAATCTTCTGGAATTTTTTGAAGATGTAACTAGGAAAATGGACAAGGGAGAGCCAGTGGATGTAGTGTACCTGGACTTTCAGAAAGCATTTGATAAGGTCCCACATAGGAGATTAGTGGGCAAAATTAGGGCACATGGTATTGGGGGTAGAGTGCTGACATGGATAGAGAAGCGGTTGGCAGACAGGAAACAAAGAATAGGGATTAACGGGTCCCTTTCAGAATGGCAGGCAGTGACTAGTGGGGTACCGCAAGGTTAGGAGCTGTGACCGCAGCTATTTACAACATACATCAATGATTTGGATGAAGGAATTCAAAGTAACATTAGCAAATTTGCAGATGACACAAATCTGGGTGGCAGTGTGAACTGTGAGGAGGATGCTATGAGAATGCAGGGTGACTTGGACTGGTCGGGGGAGTGGGCAGATGCATGGCAGATAAAGTTTAATGTGGATAAATGTGAGGTTATCCACTTTGGTATCAAAAACAGGAAGGCAGATTATTATCTAAAGGGCATCAAGTTGGGAAAAGGAGAAGTACAATGGGATCTGGGGGTCCTTGTTTATCAGTCTATGAAAGTAAGCATGCAGGTACAGCAAGCAGTGAAGAAAGCGAATGGCATGTTGGCCTTTATAACAAGAGGAGTCGAGTATAGGAGGTCCTTCAAGTCAAGTCAAGTCAAGTCAAGTCAAGTTTATTTGTCACATACACATACGAGATGTGCAGTGAAATGAAAGTGGCAATGCTCGCGGACTTTTGTGCAAAAGACAAATAACAAAACAACCAAACAAATTATAAACATAATCATAACACACATATTCTTTTACATAATACATAATGGAAGGAAAAACGTTCAGTAGAGTTAGTCCCTGGTGAGATAGGCGTTTACAGTCCGATTTGCCTCTGGGAAGAAACTCCTTCTCAACCTCTCCGTTCTCACCGCATGGCAACGGAGGCGTTTGCCTGATCGTAGCAGCTGGAACAGTCTGTTGCAGGGGTGGAAGGGGTCTCCCATGATTTTATTTGCTCTGGAGTTGCACCTCCTGTTGTATAGTTCCTGCAGGGGGGCGCGTGAAGTTCCCATAGTGCGTTCGGCCGAACGCACTACTCTCTGCAGAACCTTTTGTCCTTGGCAGAGCAATTACCAAACCAGATGGTAATGTTCCCGGACAAGATGCTTTCCACCGCCGCTGTGTAGAAGCACTGGAGGATCCTCGGAGACACTCTGAATTTCCTCAATTGCCTGAGGTGGTAAAGGCGCTGCCTTGCCTTACTCACCAGTGCTGAGGCGTGTGATGCCCATGTCATATCCTCAGAGATGTGGACTCCCAGATATTTAAAACAGTTCACCCTATCCACAGGATCCCCATTTATACTCAATGGAGTGTACGTCCTCGGATGATGTGCCCTCCTAAAGTCCATGATCAGCTCCTTCGTTTTTTTGATGTTCAAGAGGAGGCTGTTCTCCTGGCACCAGAGTGCTAGATCAGCCACCTCCTCCCGGTAGGCCTTTCTCATCGTTGTCTGAGATCAGGCCCACCACCACAGTGTCATAAGCAAACTTAATTATTGAATTGGAGCTGAACCTAGCCACACAGTCATGTGTGTACAGGGAGTACAATAGGGGGCTGAGGACGCAACCCTGGGGCGATCCTGTGCTCAGGGTGAGGGACTCCGATGTATTCCCTCCCATCTTGACTACCTGGGGCCTGGCGGTGAGAAAGTCCAGGACCCAGGCACACAGGGAGGTGTTGAGCCCCAATTCCAGTAGCTCCCCTGCCAGTCTGGTGGGGACTATCGTGTTGAAGGCTGAACTGTAGTCTATGAACAGCATCCTCACGTAGCCCCCCTTCTGGCTGTCCAGATGGGAGAGAGCGGTGTGCAAGACCTGGGAGATCGCATCGTCCGTGGACCTGTTCGGACGATATGCGAACTGCAACGGGTCCATGTTCCGAGGGAGGAAGGCGCAGATGTGATTCATCACCAGCCTCTCAAAGCATTTCATGACTACCGAGGTAAGGGCCACCGGACGGTAGTCATTCAGACAGGCTGGGGAGGCATTTTTTGGTACCGGTACAATGATGGATTTTTTGAAGCAGGCAGGGACCACGGACTTGTCCAGGGAGAGGTTGAATAATGTAGTGAGCACTGGAGCTAGCTGCGTAGCACAGGACTTGAGTACTCGCCCCGAGATGCCATCGGGGCCTGCAGCTTTTCTTGTGTTCACCCGTGTCAGAGCCCTCCTCACGTCGTGCTCGGACAGCGAGAATGTGTGCACATTCCTCCCTTCAGCTTCGGTAGCCAGCCCGCTGGCGGTATTGTCGATAGTCGGCAGACCTGGAGTGGTGTTGCCCCTCTCGAAACGAGCGTAAAAGGAGTTCAGGTCATCAGCTAGGGAGGTGCCGGCACATGCGGATGAGGGAGGGGTGCTCCGGTAGTTGGTTACAATCCGTAACCCCTGCCACAGGCATCTGGTGTCCTGCTGCTCCATCTGTAACTCCATCTTGTCCCTGTACCTTCTCTTTGCGTCTTTCACCGCCCTTCGCAGTCGGTAGGACTCTGCCTTGTAGACGTCCATGTTTCCTGATGCCAGGCCCGAGTTGTAGGCAGCGGTGCGAGCATTCAGGGCCACACGAACAGACCTGTCTGCCCAGGATTTTTGGTTCGGAAAGGTGCTTACCCTTACCGTGGGGACGATGTTGTCGGTTACTGTTGCGATGAAGTCCGTGACTCCTTCCGCAAACTCACTGACGTCACTGGAACTTGCTTCGAACATATTCCAGTCGACATCACTCAGTGCATCTTGCAGCGTGGCCTCTGACTGGTTGGACCACCGCTTTACGTCCCTCGTCTCTACCGCTTCCCGAACTATCCTCTGCTTATACTCCGGCAACAGGAAAATAGCAGCGTGGTCAGATTTTCCTAGGGGAGGGAGTGAAACGGCCTTGTAGCCTTTCCTGAACGGTGTGTAGCAGTGGTCCAAAGTTCTCTCCCCCCTGGTGGCACACGTGATGTATTGGTAGAAGTTCGGCATGACCTTCTTGAGATTTGATTTATTAAAATCTCCAGCCACCACCATAGCCACATCCGGGTACTTGTTTTGATGCCGACATAGCACATCGTGTAGGGCCGATAGTGCCACGTCGGTGTCCGCCTGCGGTGGAATGTAGACGGCTGTGACGATCACTGAGCCGAACTCCCGGGGAAGGTAGAATGGGCGGCATGAGATTGTCAGGTGCTCCAGATCCGGCGAGCAGGAACGGGAAAGCATCTTGATATTTCCAGGGTTGCACCAGTTGTTATTGGTCATGAAGCAGACTCCTCCACCCTTGGATTTCCCAGATGCTTCTGTTCTGTCAGCACGGTGGACAGTGAAGGACTCGGTTGGGCAGATTACCTGATCCGGAATCAGTGAGGTCAGCCATGTTTCAGTCAGGCAGAGGATGTTGCAGTTCCTTATGTCCCGCTGGAATCTGATCCTCGCCCTGAGGTCATCCAGCTTGTTTTCCAGGGACTGGACATTCGCCAGAAGAATGCTGGGCAGAGGGGGACAAAAGGCTTGGGCTTTCAGCCTATTCCGAATCCCCCCCCGGTTCCCTCGATGTTTTCTCCGGGTTTTCCTTGCAGCCGAGCTCCCTTTGTTGTTGCAGCAGCTTCTGCTGATCTCTGCTGGCCATGCTGGATCAGTAAGTACAGAGTTTAAAAAGTCTCCGTTTGCCCTGGAGTTTAGATTTAAGAGGGTTTCCCTGTCATACTTTGTTAGTACTAGGGAGTTAGAACTTAGAAATAAGTTAAAAAGGAACATAAAAGTTAAAAACACACACAATTTTCGCGGAGCTGCCACAACGGTGACTGGACAGGGCCGCGCTTTTTTTTTTTTTTTTTTTTTCTTTGTTCTGCAGTTGTACGGGGCCCAAGTGAGACCACACCTGGAGTGTTGTGTGCAGTTTTGGTCCTCTAATTTGAGGAAGGACATTCTTGCTATTGAGTGAGTGCAGCATAGGTTTACAAGGTTAATTCCCGGGATGGTGGGACTGTCATATGCTGAGAGAATGGAGCAGCTGGGCTTGTACACTCTGGAGTTTAGAAGGATGAGAGGGAATCTTATTGAAACATATAAGATTGATAAGGTGTTTGGACACACTAGAGGCAGGAAACATGTTCCCGATGCCGGGGGAGTCCAGAACCAGGGCCACAGTTTAAGAATAAGGGGTAAGCCATTTAGAACGGAGACTTGGAAACACTTTTTCTCACAGAGAGTGGCGAGTCTGTGGAATTGGCCAGTTCTCTGGATACTTTCAAGAGAGAGCTAGATAAGGCTCTTAAAGATAGCGGAGTCAGGGGATAGGGGGAGAGAGGCAGGAACGGGGTACTGATTGGGGATGATCAGCCATGATCACATTGAATGGTGGTGCTGGCTCGAAGGACCGAATGGCCTATTCGGGCGTCTATTGTCTATTGTCTATCACAGGTAACAGACTACTGACCGACATCTACTACAAACCCACTGACGCCCATGGCTATTTGGACTACACTGGCCACCTCTGTGCCCAGGATGAAGTGTTCCAAACCAGAGCATCGGAGATGTCCTCATTCTTTAGGGAATGGGGCTCCCCTCTTCTACTATAGATGAGGCTCTAATCAGGGTCTCTTCTATATCCCGTAGCTCCGCTCTTACTCCCCATCCCCTGACTCGTAACAAGGTCACAGTCCCCCTAATCCTCACCCTCCACCCTACCAGCCATCGCATATAACAGATAATCCTCCGACATTTTCGCCACCTCCAACGGGATCCCACCACTGGTCACATCTTCCCATTCTCCAATTACAGTGGTTTCTCCTTCCCAGCTCTTCCGCAGCCTACTGTCTCTGCCTCTTCCTTTCTTTTTCCCGCTCCCCTCACCCCACCCCAACTTCAGTCTGAAGAAGGGTCTCGACCTGAAACGTCACCTATTCCTTCTCTCCATAGATGCTGCCTGTCCCGCTGAGTTAATCCAGCACTTTTGTCTACCTTTGATTTTTCCAGCATCTGCAATTCTTTCGTAAACCACACGGTGGGAGTGTTGACCACAAATTGGATGGGCCTGCAGTGCAGTGGATCACCACTTGGTGGGAGTGTTGACCACAAACTGGACTGGCCTGCAGTGCGGCGGATCACCACATGATGGGAGTGTTGACCACAAATTGGAGCGACGTTTTTTGAATTCACTGCTCATTGGGAGCGCTGTCAACAAATTAGATATTGTGCTCTTTATTGCAAAATGGCTCTTTATTGCTCTGTGACCCGTTACCTTTCCCCGTAATGCACCCATTGCCCAGATGCCAAACTTAGTAAAAGCCCTGAAACAAAGGCAAATTTGGGATGAAAATCAAGGAACTGCAGATGCTGGTTTACAAACAAAAAGACACAGTGCTGGAGTAACTCAGTGGGTCAGGCAGCATCTCTGCAGTACATGGACAGGTGCGAATTTGGGTTGGGGGCCTCAGACTAATTTTTGGGTGTCGTTCTGTTTACTTTGTGAAGGCAGCAGCAAGAATGAATTTGTCTCCTGGATAGGTGCCCAATTGTATTTTAATTGGGGCACTTTGTGAAGACTGGTTTTCAGTTGATGACTAATTGTTGTGATTAAGAAGACAGTGAGGAATTTAAAGTGGATCTACATTGTACTTGGTTGAGGAAAGTTAATGTGAACTAGTTATTTGTATAATAAGGCTCGTACCACGACGTAAACAGAGTATATCTTTATTTACTCAGTGTTTCCCAGTCTCTTCCAGGCGGGGACGCGACTATTTCTCCGAGTCGCGTCCTCGCCCCCCACCTCGCGGCCTACCAGCTGGATCGGAGCGGCCTTTCCTGCCGGGGACCGGGAACCGGACCAGGGCTGCTACAGCGGCGGCGCAACACTGGAGTCACCGCGGGGCGGGCGATGCCTACCTGGGTCGCCGGTTGGAGCTCCGGAGCGTTGGGCCGTTGCTCCAACATCGTGGAGCTCTGGTGTGGAGAGCTTCCAATGCGGGCGGCGCTGAACGGCATCGTGGAGTCTTGGGGCACCTTGGAGAGGGTCTACAGCAGCAGTCTCCACCCGGCGCGGCCTGCGGACTTTGGAAGCCACCGACTCCGGTAGGAGGGGGCCGACTCTGGTGTCCACGCCGCTGAGGACGTCCCACAGCCCCGCGTCGGACTGGTAACATCCCAGCGAGCGGTCCTGGACATCGGGCCGCCCGTAGCGGCAACTGCGGAGGGCACGGAGAGGCCCTGACCATGAGGAACAATGGAGGAAGAGACTGACTTTGGTGCCTTCCCACACAGTGGGAAACTTTGATTCTGCTGTGTGGGGATGTTTTATGTCAAACCCTATAGTGTGTTGTGTCCCTTTTTTTTAATTGTATGGCTGTATGGGAATTTCATTTCACTGTGCCATCTGGCACATGTGACGAATAAATCTATCTTGTATCTTGTATCTTGTATCTTTAGCAACTCTGTACAGCAGCCACCTGCTCGTGTGCCAGCCCGGGCAACTCCCTAACTGCCCACACCCTGGGTTCCAGTCACATCCGATTACTGGAGCCTGGCTTCTGTCACACTGGGTCCTAGTGCCCGTCTACCCAGCCTTACACTATTATTGCATAATACCACATCTCCCTTTCTTTGAGAACAAAGGGTGGACTACCTTTGGCTCTGCCGGTCTTAAGGGATTTATTCTGCCCTTTTGCTGGAAGACCTGTCCCTGATTCAAGCATGCAAAATAGAAATAAAATAACTTTCGCGTTACCATACTGTGAACTATTACTTTAGCAGGCTGTGTTCTTCAAAACTTAAACTCTCAGGTTTCAGGTAAATGTACCAGGTTTACAGAACAATTTCACATCACATTTCACTCTCTCTTTTTCTTTATTGTAGAAAACAGATCAATAAATCACAAATCAAGTCTCTTCGGCTTTCTAACCTCTCTCCCACACCTGGTCCGCACAGTCTCTGTGGTGGGGCCCTCTCCGCTGGGTGATGTTGTCACTGGTGGCGCTGGCTCTGGTGGAGCTGAATCTTCTCCCACCGGTGGCTCATCAGCGTCGACTACCCCACTGTTGGTCTGCAGCGGCACCAAGTGCTGCCGGTTCCTCCTCAGTGTGCCCTGAGGCACCTGGACGATATAAGAGCGAGGGGTATTGTGTGTAGATAACACTTTGCCCTGGACTCGTGCATCGGTGATCCACACATCCTCCCCAGGTCTGAAGAAGGGTTTCGGCCCGAAACGTTGCCTATTTCCTTCGCTCCATAGATGCTGCTGCACCCGCTGAGTTTCTCCAGCTTTTTTTTGTGTAACCTCCCCAGGTACTAGTGGCTCCAGATTTCTCGCTCTGTGCCTCTTGTCAAAGGATCTTGCGTCGTTCCACCTCTTCTCCCTTTCTTTGGCCCCCACCGCATTGTAGTCAGGCAAAACTGGATTCAGCAGGGTTGGAAGGGCAGGAACAGTAGTGCGTAGGCTGCGCCCCATCAACAGCTCGGCCGGGCTATAGCCGTTCTGTAGAGGGGTTGCTCTGTAGGCCAGCAATGCAAGATATGGGTCTGACGCCTTTGTTAGAGGGTTTTTCACAGTTTGTACAGCGCGTTCCGCCTCACCATTGCTCTGAGGAAACCTGGGGCTGCTCGTGATGTGCATAAAGCCATACTCTGCTGCAAAGGCTTTAAAGTGGCTACCTGAGAACTGGGGCCCATTGTCACTTTTAAGAAATTTACCAATTCCATGACGAGCAAACATGGATTTCAGGTGCACCACCACATCTGTGGACCTTGTGGGTGACAGCAGCGCAACTTCCACATACCTTGAGAAATAATCTACTACTAGTAGATAAGTCTTGTCTTTCAGCGTGAATAGGTCAGCTCCCAAGGTTTGCCAAGGCCTGTCTGGCATCTCCGTTGGCATCAGCGGCTCTTTGACGTTCCTTCTCTCTTGGATGAAGGTTCTACATTTCAGCACCATGTCATTCAGCTGGCTGCTGAGTCCTGGCCACCATACCGTCTGTTTGGCCTGGCCCCTGCACTTTGTCACCCCCAGGTGTCCCTCATGTAGTCTCTGCAGGGCATCACCTTGTAAGGCTGATGGGATGACGAGCCTTGTGCCCCGCAGCAGCAGCCCATCGTGCACAGTCAGCACTGCTCTATCAGCCCAGTAATGTCTCAGCACTCCCTGCAGTTGGCTTTTGTCGGGCCAGCTGTCTGTGCAGTACTCCATCAGTGCAGAGCATGTGCTGTCTGCCTGTAGGTGCTCACGTAGGCTGCTCAGATAATCTCCACTGACAGGAATGTTGCTGATGACAGAGTCTACATAGATGTTGGTGTCCTCTAATAGGCTTGTGTCTGTGTGTGTTCTTGCGGCTCTCAGAGGAGCACGAGATAAGGTGTCGGCTGTCCACAGGCTTTTGCCAGGGACATGATCGACTGTATAGCTGTACCTCATGAGTCTCATCCTAAATCTTTGGATTCTTGGTGGGAGGTCATCCAAAGCTTTCCCTCCCAGCAGACTCACCAACGGCTTGTGGTCAGTTTCCAGCTCGAATGGTCTTCCCAGGATGAAACAGCTGAACCTTTCACATGCCCACGTCGCAGCCAATGCCTCCTTCTCTACTTGAGCATAGCGCTGCTCTGTTGGTGTCATTGACCTGGACGCATATGCCACAGGTGACCACATGGCATCGCTCTTCTGCAGCAGGACTGCCCCCAGGCCAAAGGAAGAGGCATCAGCAGAGATCTTTAGAGCACTGTTTGGGTTGTATAATGTGAGCACTGGTGTGGATGACAGCTCTGTTTTTAACTGATCAAAGGCGGCCTGCTGCTCTGTCCCCCAGTACCAGTGGTTCTTCTTAGACAGCAGGTCTTGTAGCACTTTGTCTTTTTCAGCCAGGTTAGGCAAGAAGCGGCCCAGCTGATTGACCATGCCCAGAAAACTCCTGAGTTCGCTGACATTTTTGGGTGCATCCATCTCTTGTACTGCTCTCGTCTTCTCTGGATCTGGCTTCACTCCATCTGCTGAAATCACATGACCCAGGAATCTGACTGTGTGGCGTGTGAGCTCACATTTGTCCATGTTGAGCGTAATGCCGGCCTTTTGTGCCTTCTCTAGCACCGCATGTAGCCGCACATCATGCTCCTCCTGCGTCTGTCCCCAGACCAGGATGTCATCCATATGACACAGTACCCCCTCCAGGCCACCGGTCACTTCTGTCATCATCATCCTTTGAAAGTGCTCGGGGGCTGATGCTATGCCAAAGGGTAGACGGTTAAAATAGTAGCGCCCAAAAGGCGTGATGAAGGTGGTGTATTTGGCAGACTCTTTTGTCAATGGTACTTGCCAAAAGCCCATGTTGGCATCTAATTTGCTGAATACTGTTGCGCCAGCTAGCATGCCCAGAGTGTGCTCGACAGAAGGCAGGATAAACCTTTCTCTGCATACTGATCCATTCATCATTGAGAAGTCCACACAAATGCGAACATCACCTGCTTTTTTCGGCACCACCACCATCCCGGCACATCAATCAGTCGGCTCCTCAATCTTGGTGATTACGCCCATCTTCTCCATACAGTCTATCTCCTCCTTCACTTTACCCATAAGCGGCAGAGGGACTCTGCGTGGCATGTGGAGAGAGAAGGGCACAGCCTCTGGCTTCAATTTAATTGAGTATGGCCTCCGAACAAGACCCAAGCCGCTACACAGCTTCGGATATTGTTGTTTCACTGATTCCACGGTGATGCCGTTAACCCTGCACACAAGCTGAAGCCGTTCTATGGCAGGCCTTCCCAACAGTGCAGTGTGCAGGTCTTTTACTACATAAATGTTCTCTATGGCTGTCTTTTTGCCTCTGCGCAGTGTTTCTCTGGCTACACCCAGGACAGAGAGTGCATTGCCCCCTGGCCCAAAACAATGGGCGTGTCGACACTGCCAGGTGCTTCACATCATGCCCCCCTGTAATGTCATGGTACACCTCGGCTGGCATGGCGGTGACATCAGCACTAGTGTCTATTTTAAAGCACACTTTTTTTTGTCTCATTTGTAGCTGCACCGTCCACGGGTCTTTTCCAGCATCCACAGCTCCCAGGAAAAAGCTCTCTTCTTCCTCTGTAGTGACAGCATTGAGAGATTTTGCACTGTTTCTGCACACTTTGCCATAATGTCCCTTTTTGCCACAGTTGTGACACACAGCATCTTTAGCAGGGCATTCCCATTTCCCATGCTAGGGCATTTTTCCACATCTATAACAGGCCTTTGAACCTGACTGTGGTCGTGTATTAAGCCTATTTTTGCCTAGTGTTTGTGCTTGTGGCTGAGGCTTTGAGGGAAATTTGGGTTTTCTGTAGCTTTTAGCATGCACAGCATCAACATTTGAGCACTTGCTAGCACCGCTATTTTCTCCTCTTAAGTCAGACCACTGTCATCTAACTTCTTCAGACTGCCTTGTTTTTGTTATAGCAGTTGCAAGGGTTAGGTCTCTGTCTAGCTGTAGCTTTTCTGACAATGAGACGTTTCTCAGCCCGACCACTAACCTGTCGCGGATCAGCTCGTTCTGTAACTGTCCATAGTTGCAGTGTTCAGCTAATCCGTATGGAGCAGTGATGAAGGAATCCACTGTTTCTCCTGGCAGTTGCACACGCTGATTGAACTTGGCTCTTTCATAGATTACATTCTTTTTAGGTACAAAAAATGCATCAAAGCCTGCCTTGACATCCGTGTACACCCTCCTCTCATCTGCAGTTAGCGTTAGCCCCTTTAGCACATCTTCTGCTTCATCGCCCATGCAAATCACTAACGTGTTCACCTAGTTTTCTGCCGACGTCGCGTTTAAGTTGCTTTCAAGCCGAAAGCGGTCGAATCTCCTGATCCAACGCTCCCATTCTTGAGGCTTGGTAAAATCGAATGGCTCTGGAGGTTGTATTGTGAACGTAGCAGTTGGTGTGGGTTGCGCCATATCTGCCGGCTCCTCTCCCATTTCCTGCCAAAACGATACACCTTCCTCTTTTTTTTTGCTTACAAGTCTCCCACGTCCGACACCATGTCGGGTTATTTGTATAATAAGGCTCGTACCACGACGTAAACAGAGTATATCTTTATTTAGCAACTCTGTACAGCAGCCGCCTGCTCGTGTGCCAGCCCGGGCAAGTCCCGAACCGCCACACCCCCCTGGTACCAGTCACATCCGGTTACTGGAGCCTGGCTTCTGTGGCTTCTTGTGCACACTGGGTCCTAGTTATTATGAATTCTTATCAAGGACTTTCAGGTGGAGATGCCTGCCAGTATCTAGTCAGAATCGATTATTGCAAAATAAATTACCCACTTGTGTGAAAGTTCAGAGGTTAAGGTTAACGAAACCCTAATCAAACTACTGATTGTTTAGAAAGGTTAAGATGAGCATGTCAATTTAAGTCTGATAGCTTTATCCAGGGAGCTAAAGAAGAAGGTAGAGAGGTGAGAAAACAGCTCAGCCAAAGCAGCAAAAGATTTTGAGGAGACGGGGAACTTGTTAATAATATGTAAAACGGAGGAGCAGAAAAATAAGGCTCTGAAGATTGAAAGTGTTTGCAAGAAGATGGTGAGTGAAAGAAAGACTCTGGGTGAGAGTAGAGTGACAAGGGGAGTAATAACAGGTATTCCTGTAGATGAAGACCTGGAGAAACTCAAAAGGAGTATTTTTGGTGGCCAGGTGAGTGTAGCTAAGAGATTGTTAAGGACAGTGGAGGGTAAGAGGGTAGAGAGCTTGTCTGTGCTTCTGGAGTTTCAGCAGTCTGAACTACCAGAAAAAGTGAGAATCGGATGCATGAGTTTTCCAGTGAGGCCTTATATCCCTCCACCGCTCCGATGTTATAAATGCCAAAGGTATGGACATATAGCAGCAGTGTGTAAGGGGAAGCAGAGGTGTCCCAAGTGTGGAGGAGAGCACAGATTTGAAGAGTGCAGGGAAAATATGCAGGATAAATGCTGCAATTGTGGAGGACCGCACAGGGTAACGTATGGGGGATGTGAAGTCAGGAAGAGGGCTGTGGAGATTCAGCAAGTGAAAACAGTAAGTAACATAAGCTACTCAGAGGCAGTGAAGAAGGTGCAAGAACAAAGGGGAAGAGTGGATATAATTGGGAGAGATAATCATCCGGTTTTGAGATTAGAGGAAAGTCAAGCAGTCAAAACTCACACAGAACTGACAGCTGATAAGCTTATTGTTTTCATTGCATATGTAATCAACTGTACTGATCAGGTTAAACACAAAGCAGAAAAAATAAAAATCATTGTTAAGGGAGCAGAGAAGTTTTTGGGTTTAAAAGAAGTACCATGGGAGAGTATCAATAAAAAGCTTGAAGCAGATGGAAGGCAGGAAGGTTCTGGTGATAGGTCAAATTGATTATATTACAATGGAACGCAAGGAGCATAATAGCAAATGGACAAGAGTTTAAAGGATTCATTAAAGAGTTAAAGAAGAAACCAGAAGTCATATGTATTCAAGAAACCTGGCTTAAGCCTTCATTAGACTTTGTCATCAAAGGTTATGATAGTATCCGTAGAGATAGGGGTGGAGGGGGGTGTGTAATATTTATAAAGCAAGGAATACAGTATAGATTGTTGGTGAAAGGAACAGAATTAGAATATTTAGTGGTTGAAATTTGGACAAGAGAAGGTAAGGTTAAAATTGTTAATTTTTATAATCCGTGTAAAAGGCTTTCAATGGAGTTGATGGACGAACTTGCTGGGTATTTAGGGGGGAAAGTTATATGTTGTGGAGATTTTAATGCTCATAGCACGTTGTGGGATGATTCTAATGATGAAAATGGGATGGTGATTGAGGATTTAATGGAGAATAAAAACCTTGTGTGTCTTAATGATGGAAGTGGGACACGAATCAACATCAGAACAGGGTCAGAATCAGCCATAGACCTCACACTAGTGTCAGACTCATTGGCGGGTGTTTGTTCATGGGAAGTAATTCGAAGAACAACGGTAGGAAGTGACCACTACCCGATAGAAATAGTAGTAGGAGTGAGTTTAGAGGAGTATAATACAGAGAGAATACAGAAGTGGTCTTTTAGTGGTGCTGATTGGGAGAAGTTTAAGATTATTAGTGATCAAGAAATGGAGAAAATTGATATTTATGAAGATGTGGATAATTTAAATATTTCTGTTTGTGAAGCCATTTTAGAGGCAGCAACGAAGTCCATTAAGAAGAAAGGAGGTAAGCACAACAAGAAGAGTGTACCATGGTGGACTAAGGAGTGTGACAAAGCAATTAAGTGTCGAAATAAAGCTTTTAAAATTTTGAAAAGAAATCACAATTTTCAGAATCTTATTGAATACAAAAGGTTGCAAGCAAGTGTAAGAAGAGTAATAAAAAATGCAAAGAGGGAATTTTGGAGGACATTTTGTAACTCAGTGGGAAGGGAGACAAAAGTAGGTCAAGTTTGGGGAATGATAAGGAGAATGAAAGGAATTAAAAGAGAATACAAATATCCAATCCTAACTGACGGTGAAATTACAGCAGTGAAAGATGAAGAGAAAGCAGAGATGTTGGCAAAATCTTTTGCTAAAATTCACAGTTCAGACAATGTTAGTGAAGAAGGAAGAAAAGGAAAAGAAAATACTATAGCAGAGAATATACAGTTAATACGATATGAGGAAGACACTAACGATGTTTTTAACAAACCATTCACAAAGACAGAATTCAACCGAGCTCTTAGAAAAACCAAGATGTCAGCACCAGGTAAAGATCAGATTTGTTACACCATGTTAAACCATCTCAGTGAAACATCCAAGGATTTTTTGTTAGAATTTTATAATAAAGTGTGGGAGGGTGGGAAATTACCGCAAAGCTGGAAGGAGGCAGTAGTAATCCCAATAGGAAAACCAGGTAAAGATCTGACAAACCCAGGGAATTATAGGCCTATTGCGTTAACATCCAACATATGTAAAGTAATGGAAAAAATGGTAAATGAAAGGTTAACATATTATGTAGAAAATAAAGGATATTTATCCAATTACCAGAGTGGTTTTAGGAAGGGGAGAAACACCATGGATCCAGCTATATGTTTAGAACATGAAATTAGGAGAGCACAAATTAACAGAGAAAGTGTAGTAGCTGTATTTTTTGATATTGAGAAAGCATATGATATGATGTGGGGAGAAGGGTTATTAGTGAAACTAGGTAAATTGGGGATTAAAGGTCGTATATTTAAATGGATTAAGGATTTTTTATTTGGGAGGTCAATACAAGTACGAGTTGGAAATCAATACTCAGGAACATTAGATATTGAAAATGGAACACCTCAAGGGAGCATAATAAGTCCTTTACTATTTTTAGTAATGATAAATGATGTATATGAAGAAATTGTAAATGAAATGGGAGTTTCACTGTTTGCGGATGATGGGGCAATCTGGAAAAGGGGGAGAAATGTGAAATTTATTGTGCAGAAACTACAGAGGGCTATAATAAAGGTACAAGAGTGGTCATATACATGGGGATTCAAATTTTCTGTGGAAAAGACAAAGATAATGTTTTTTACTAGGAAGAAAATTGATAGTGAGGTAAAACTAAAATTATATAACCAGGAATTGGAGAGAGTAAAATACTATAAATTTTTAGGTTTATGGTTTGATGAGAGGATTACATGGATGGTTCATATTCAGAAAGTAGTGGACAAATGTAAGAAGATACTTAATGTAATGAGATGTTTAGTTGGATGTGATTGGGGGGCAGATAGAACAGCTTTGAAGACTATATACACTGGGTTAATTAGATCTGTGTTAGATTATGGTTGTGTGGTGTATGGGTCCGCATCAAGTACTTCTCTTAAGAAAATAGACAACATTGAATATCAGGCATTGAGAATATGTACAGGTGCAATAAAAACAACTCCAACAGCAGCATTACAGGTTGAAATGGGGGAGATGCCTCTAGAGATGAGAAGGATACAGCTTTCATTGAATTACTGGATTAACCTACAGGGCCACAGTCAAGAACACCCAGCACAAGTTACTGTCAAACCATGCTGGGAAAAGGAGAGAAGGGAAACAAAAAGTTTTGGATGGACAGTGACCCAGAGAGCATTACAAATCAGCATAGCACAATTAAATGTGGTTCCAACGGTTCCATTACCTTCAATTCCACCTTGGATACTTCCAGATGCAACAGTAGACTTTACAATATTAGAACAGAAAAACAAGGATAAACAGCATATGTATAATTCAGTCATCATACAGGAATACATTGACAGATACTACAGTTTTGTCCAAATTTATACAGATGCATCAAAAGATTCAGTAGATAAAGTAGGAGTAGCATTTATTGTACCAGAATTTCACATCAAAGTAGGGAAGAGGATCAATAATGAGGTCTCAGTATACACAGGTGAAATGATTGCAATATTGTTAGCAGTACAGTGGGTCGAGGATACTAGGCCTTTAAGGACAGTTATTTGTTCAGATTCAAGTTTAGCAATAAAGAGTTTACAGCACAGCCATTCAGACAGTAGACCAGACATTTTGATTGAAATACAACAAACACTATTCAGAATTCAAATGATGGGGCTTACAGTCATATTTTTATGGGTACCAGCACACATTGGCATTAGAGGAAACGAAATGGCAGATAAGGTAGCAAAAGAGGTAACAAAAAGAAGTAAGATTGATTTAAGTATTAACATAGGTAAAACTGAAATCAAAGACATTATTAAGCAAAGACTGAAGGAAAGATGGCAAAAGCAATGGGAGGAAGAGCGGAAAGGACGGTGGTTCTACAGAGTCCAGAGTAAAGTGGGAGAGATGAGATGTGCAGGAACAAACAGAGAAGAGGAGACAGTGATTTCAAGAATTAGATTTGGACACACTGGTCTGAACAGTACACTTTTTGTAATGGGCAAGCATAATACAGGCAGATGTGAATACTGTGGGCAAGAGGAAACGATAGAGCATGTCATTGTACATTGTGAGAGGTATGAGGAGGAGAGAGAACGGATGAGTGAGCAGTTCAGAAAAGAAGGAGTACAATTTGATTTGGTAGATATTTTGCAAAGGGAGTTCAAATAAGTGCTATCAAATCCTGTTGCTTTTTCTTAGGGTAACCAATTTGTTCGGAAGGATATAGGATATTAGTGTATGTAATGGTGTTGTTTGATCCACACTCCATGCCAGTTGGTGGCGGTAATGCACCAAAAAAGTTGTTTGCCAACCGCCAAAAAACACTATATAGAAGAAGAAGAAGAAGAAGACGACTTTCAGGTGAAAGGAATCTGTGTGTGATGTGTTGAGTGGTCATTCATTGAGCTTTGGACTGGACAGACTGTTGTAAAGATATTTGGATGCTCTTGCTCAAAAGACAAAATGCTGGAGTACCTCAGCGGGTCAGGCAGGATGCCCATGATAAAAAGTACAGCATTGAGCAACTCAGTCAGTGAGTTCACTGTTTGTGTGAAGTGTTGTCTTTGATATAGCTGGCATGTTGCTGTGCCAGTTTGATTATGAAAATAGTCAATGTATTCTTCTACCCTGTAGGATTCACTACTGCAGACACATTTGAATTTCACTGGACCTTAATTGGTACATGTGACGATAAACTGACCTTGAAACATTGGGCCTAGAGTTATTTTTCCAGGCCCTGTCCATCCAGTGTTTGATATTTTGAGGTGAATGTAGAATCTTCTCGCCTGCTGCTGTTTCTCCCTCTACAGTTACTCTACTTGTTTCTGGTTGATGTGCCAAGGTCTTTGGAGATCTTCTAATGTCCCCAGTTTTCTATGGTTTGTGACAGATGGGCTTTGTCAACTTGCTGTTCCAAGTACTGCTTGTGATAGAGGGTGTGATCAAGGATGTCAGGTGATTTCAATCATTAAAGTGATTTTTTTGTTATAACCAAGTCTATCTAATCTAGTCTTTGTGGAGATGATATGAAGATAAGGTCCATGTTTAGACCCTTTCGTGGTTTCAATCGGGATAAATCTTTGAGAAAGATTAACAATGTATTTTCCTAATTGCTTTGTGGTCATGTTCCTTGTATTTCAGGGTGCTGCAATGTTGAGCAGAAGTGCTGGAGGAACTCTGAGGGTCAGGCAGCATCTGTGGGGGAAATAGACAGATGGCATTTTGGGTTGGAAACCTTCAGACTGGAGCAGGGGGAGAAAGATGGATAGTGGGGGTGGGCCAAAGCCTGGCATGTGGGGTTGGGTGGGTGATTGGCAGATGGATGGAATAGGTGACAAAGGCCAAAGGTGAAAGTGATAAAACATGTTGGATAGCAAGGGTAGAGGTGTGGAAGGTGAAGCCAGAGGGATGTTGATGGATGAGGGGATAAAAGGGAAATGTGGCATGGAGGTGGGGAATCAGCACACTGGCGATGGGAACCCCCTCTTTCCCTGCACCCCCCACTGGTGATGGGAACCCCCTCTTTCCCTGCTCCACCCCCCCCTGGTGATGGGAACCCCCTCTTTCCCCTGCCCCCCCCCCTGGTGATGGAACCCCCCCTGATGGTGATGGGGAACCCCCACCCTTTCCCTGCACCCCCCCACTGGTGATGATGGGAACCCTCTCTTTTCCCTTCACCCCCCCCCCCCACCCTGGTGATGGGAACCCCCCTCTTTCCCTGCACCCCCCCCCTGGTGATGGGAACCCCCTCTTTCCCTGCCCCCCCCACCCTGGTGATGGGAACCCCCTCTTTCCCTGCACCCCCCACCCTGGGGTGAACACTTCCCTCAACACCTTGGTCACTCTGCTCCTTCCCTCTCTGAGCTCACCTCCCAAACCAGTCTCATATTTCACTCTATCCCCTTCCACCCGTATCCCTCCCTCCAGCTTTACGTTTCACTCTTCTCATCCGTTGCATCTTTTGTCTCCTTGTCACCTCTAGCCAATGTCACAGCCCATCACACTCTCCCCTGTATCCACTAATCACATAACAGGCTTTGCCCTGCTCCCACCTCTTTCCCACTTTCTCTGCCCGACTCCATCAGTCTGAAAGAGACCCAACAGGAAACAACAGCATCTGTCCATTCCCTTTGTGGTCGGGTAGATGGTGCCTGATCTGCCAAGTACCTCCAGCACTTTGTTTTGGACCAGGTTACATTCCCTGGTTAAAGTAATCCTAGTTGGCTGCTGTTGCAGGGAAAGTCGTTTAATGTTGATGACACTTGAAGTCTCATTACAAATGATCAATCCTGCCATTCACCCTACTGTAGTTTTGGAATTAGTCTAAATCTGCATTTGGTTTGAGTGTGTTTGTTGCCAGAATCCATTTCCTCTCCTCTCTGCTCTTTTGTGAAGGTGACCAATTAGTGTTAGTTTCACTTCCACTTTCTCTGCCCTACTCCATCAGTCTGAAGAAGGATCCCAACCTGAAACATTATCTGTCCATTCCCTTTGCAGGCAGGCAGATGGTGCCTGACCCACTGAGTAGCTCCAGCACTTTGTTTTAGACCAGGTTATATCCCCTGGTTAAAGTCATCCTAGTTACCTCCTGTTGCAGGGGAAGTAGTTTAATGTTCATGACACTTGTTTTTAACTCATTACAATTAGGTAATCTTGCCCCTTCCATTCACCCAACTGTAGCTTTGTTTGGAATTGGTCTAAATCTATATTTGGTTTAGTATGTTTGTCTGTGTTGCCAGAATCAATTTCCTCTCCTCTCTGCTCCTTTCTAAAGGGGTGACCAATTAGTGTCAGTTTCCACTCAGGATCTCCAAAGACTGTGTGTCCTCTGATGCTGGAAGAGTCTGCCAGGGTTAGACTCTCTTCCCCATTCTACCAAACGTTGCATAAACTGGGCCAAACTTCACTACTGTTCCTTTACTTGTACGTCTCATTTAATTCAAAGTATTTCTTTGTCGTTTAAAGTAGTATCTAGATTGTCATGATGTGTTTCTCCAGTATTTCAGATCAGATCAGATTCAACTTTAATTGTCATTGCCAGTGTACAGTACAGACAATGAAATGCAGTGTACAGTGAACTGCCTGTGTACAGACATTTGGAGTTTTTGTATGTGTATAAAAGATCATTGTTGCATATAATTTCTTGTTGCATCATTCACCAGGTGACCAGATGTGGCGTGGCTCCTTTACCATTCTTTTTATATATTTTTTCGAGTTTCGTAAATCAGTAAACAATATCCAAGTTCAGCTACATGAGAGCTCAAACTTAGATATTAGAAAAACATAATTGTTACACCACGGTAAGCTCCAGTTATCCGTAGTAATTATCTGGTTATCAATGTTGCGTTGAAAATATTATATGAAAAGTTAATGAAGCCAGTTCTTCAGCATATGTGCTTAAACATGTTATTGTTAAAGCTATGTGAGCTATGTATTATCAATATTCAGGATTTTTTCATATACATATTCTTGTGAATCATTGTTCTCAGTGAACTTTAAGTATCGTAATAGTAGTAACCTTACGGATGAAACTAGTAGTGCATGCATATAGCGAACACAAACCATTGCTCTTAATATAGTGGACTGCATGCAATGCTTTATTGTGTTTTTGAACTATCTGTTAATGTGTAAATTCTGCAGTAAACTATTTAAAAATATCAACCAATTACTTAAAATTTAAAAAAAAAAATAATTTCAATTATAACATTCTGTATTTACATTCGGTATCTGCTGCCAGTAATATGTACAGTACATGTACACTGTAATTACTAAGAAACACTATTTTTTTCCACACTGTGCCTCTGGAGTGATCAGGAAATGGGTGCTTGAGGAAACGGACAGGTGTACAGGTGTAATGGGACAAGTGTACAAGTATACGTCCGATACCTCTTGGGGCTGCACGGGAGAATCCACGACGTTTGAGAAATTTGGCAAACACGTCGGGCTCTGAGTCATCACGTGCCCCAGTGGAATTTTCTTGCAAGTCTTCGGTGGGAAGGTTCCTCGCAAACAGCTGGCGACCACATCAGTCGGCAGATGTTTCAAACCTTCCCCTTCACACCATCTGGAAGAGATCCGGGGCCAGAAGAAATCCCATCGTTGTTCCTAAACAGCTTCTCCAGCGCCAGGTGTGGAAGGTCACAGAGAACTTGGAGCAAGATTGGGCTTGGAGATCTTCAATGATTCCCACAAAATCCCCCTCGTGACCCTCGAGTATCTCTCATTTCCTCAAATAGGCTGTGATCTGAGGTGCTTTATTCCTTTAAGTTTGTGACTCAAATCATGGAACCTACCTGAATTTTTAACATTGAGTAAAAATATTATATAAATCATACCTGGAACTCGTCAAGAACAAAACCTGCACATATTTTTAAAATATGAGGAAAACCTCCAATTTTCTGAGTAGTAATTGTCCAATCAAAGTACGTTTGACATTGGTCAATTGGCGTCCAACCTCCTCTTCTGTCGTGTGTCTTTTAGACCTCCAGCTCCGTTGAGGCGAGCCAGGCCAACGTGTCATCATTCAGGTCAAGCGTCCAACCTCAATCCCGCGCTTTGTTTCCTGGTCGCTAGGCAGCGAGTACTCTGGGATCATGGCTGCCTCCTCATTACATCAAAACAATAACAAGGTTTCCAAGGAATAAAGGTAATGCTGACGTTGCTGATAATTTTGTTTTACAATTGATTTGTCTTTATAAAGTTATGATGTGAACTGTAACATAAAACTGATAAATAACAAATGTAGGGCTAGGGTTAGTAGTCTTCCCCTTGGGTCTTCCCCTTCCCCCTCTTTTAATCAGGTTACCCCGACCACACGCCCACCAGCTCAAATTCCCTGCTTTATTATGGATCACAATTTCTACGAATTACGATATATAAAACTATGTCTGCTCAAACAAAATGTGAATGCTATTCACAAAATATATGCTGATATATGAGATTTCAGGAAATTCTCAGCCCCCCTTTTGGACTCCAGGTACCCCCCTCTCATAGGCCCTGTGAATATGTACGCGCATGTGTGAACAAAATACTGTGTGTGGTGTGTACCTTTGTTAGTTTCCTAAAAATGGCCTCAACAAATTGGTCCCAGCAGCCCCAGATTTGATGCCCATTGTTGACAGTTTAACAAAGACCATCCTCTGGAATGTAGCAGCTTTTGGAGACAAGATTCGAACTACAAACACAACCTGTGAAAGGTGTCTGCAAGAGAATGGAAGAGGGGCTGCAGAATATCATTAACAACTTGTTTGCCTGCAACCCTGCTAGAGAATTACATCAATCTAAAGGGTTGTTGCAGGAAAAATTATGAACGTTTACATCTAAATGAACCTGTTCAAATTGTAATCATGGATAAAAGAAAATTGTTCAGCTACTGAAGTAAAGAAAATAAGCAGTTACTCACAAGTGCAGTCAGGATGCCTTCTATCACAAGCAGTACTTGGAACAACAAGTTGACAAAGCCCATCTATCACAAACCATAGAAAACTGGGGACATTAGAAGATCTCCAAAGAGCTTGGCACATCAACCAGAAACAAGTAGAATAACTATAGAGGGAGAAACAGCAGCAGGCGAGAAGGTTCTACATTCACCTCAAAATATCAAACACTGGATGGACAGGGCCTGGAAAAATAACTCTAGGCCCAATGTTTCAAGGTCAGTTTATCATCACACGTACCATTTAAGGTCCAGTGAAATTCAAATGTGTCTGCAGTAGTGAATCCTACAGGGTGGAAGATTAATTGACTATTTTCATAATCAAACTGGCACAGCAACTTGCCAGCTATATCAAAGACAACACTTCACACAAAAGTGAACTCCCTGACTGAGTTGCCTAATGCTGTAACTCTCACTATGAGCATCAAATCCTGTACACAAACAGTGAACTCCCTCACAGAGTTGCCCACCAAACCTGTACTCTTTACTATGGGCATCCTGCCTGACCCGCTGAGTTACTCCAGCACTCTGTGAAACGTCACCTAGCCAAGTTCTCTGCCATCCGCTGAGTTACTCCTGCACTCTGTGCCTGACCCGCTGAGTTACTCCAGCACTTTATGACATTTTTTTGTAAACCAGCATCTGCAGTTCCTTGATTTTCATCCCAAATCTTCCCTGGTTTCAGGGCTTTTACAAACTTTGGCATCTGTGCAATGGGTGCATTACAGAGAAAGGTAACAGGTCACAGACCAATAAAGAACCATTTTGCAGTAAAGTGCACAATTATATCTAATTTGTAGACAGCGCTCCCAATGTGCAGTAAATTCATATATCAGTCTGAAGAAGGATTTTGGCACGACACGTTGCCTATTTTCTTCGCTCCAAAGATGCTGCTGCACCCGCTGAGTTTCTTCAGCACTTTTGTCTACCTTCGATTTTCCAGCATCTGCAGTTGCTTCTTAAACAAAAAAAATCATATAACAGGTCACTCCAATTTGTGGTCAACACTCCCGCCATGTGGTGATCCGCTGCACTGCAGGTCCATCCAGTTTGTGGTCAACACTCCCACCATGTGGTGATCCACTGCACTGCAGGTCGTCCGATCTGTGGTCAACACTCCCACCGTGTGGTGATCCGCTGCACTGCAGGCCCGTCCAGTTTGTGGTCAACACTCCCACCGTGTGGTAATCCGCTGCACTGCAGGTCCGTCCAGTTTGTGGTCAACACTCCCACCGTGTGGTGATCCGCTGCACTACAGGCCCATCTGATAGGTGAACAAAGTACTGGTTTGACTTGGCAGCAGCAACAATTCTTGGCAACATCCTCAGAAATCTCGTTTTCACACTTTCAAAGGGTCTCATTGGAAACAGATTGAATCAGCTCTTTGGGGAATTTTACACATCCTTACTCCAATCCACAGCAGACTTATTATTCCAAGTCACTGGATTCACAGTAAGAATGCCCCTCGGGTCCCTTCACCCCAATATTCTACATTATCCCTGTATCTGTTCCAGCTCCTTGTTCCACATTGTGCTTCAATCATTAACAATTATCCCTGATCAACATTTTATTGCAGAGAGACAAAGTGCTTGATTAACTCAGCGGGTCAGGCAACATCGCTGGAGGAAAAGGATGTGATATTTTGGGTAAGAACCCTTTTGTTCCATCCCAAAGTCTCTTGTTTCTCCAGAGATGCTGCCTGGCCCACTGAGTTACTCCAGCAATGTGTCTATGTTTGGTATAAACCAGCATCTGCAGTTCCTTGTTTCAACATCACCCACAATTAATTTCAGTTATAAGGTTAGGGCATCATCACTTTAGTAAAGATAAATCCTTTTATTCTGACACTGTGCCATCTGGTCCGAGACTCTCCCACTAGTGGAAACATCCGTTTAGTTCTGAGATACAGCACAATTCCAATTTCACCAGACAAAAAAAAATAATTAAAAAGCCTGCACTCTGTAAGTTATTGGGGCAAATCCTCCAAAATTATGGAAGAACTCGGATAAGGACATGGACATTTTAAAAAGACAAATTTGCTGGCTGCAACGGAAAAAACCCCAATCCACAAACCTGTCTGGCCTGTGGACTTGGGCATCAAACAACTGTGCGAATGGTGTGGGGAGGAAAGGCTGAGACGGAGATAACGAGATTATCTTGGATACACAAAGGAAGGAACCAAGCCTCAGCAGACGGTGGTAAACAGGCCAGCCCAAGCTCAATCACCATCTTGGATGACCCATCCATCGAGACAATAGGAGCCCATCCAGGCGATGGGATAACGATCAGGCTGAGGGATCATGACATCAGCAAACCCCTTATCATCGGAAGCCTATTGTTCATGCCAGATCGAAACTGGGTATCATCAAAAGAACCCTTTTATCCAGAGGACCACTTGGGGGTTTCAAAGTAAGCTCAGGAATAAAAACAGGAGTCAAGCCAGAACTCGCTCTCTCTCTTTCTGCTCTGCTGGACGGCTGGACGGCTCGTGGGCCTGTGTCGACCAACTGTAAGTATCCCAGTGACCTGGTGAAATTCCCGAAATAGGATAGAGGTCAATTATAAAAGGGGAAAGGGGGAGTGTACTTGCAAGTAAAATTGTGTAAAGTAAGTTTTACGACGTGCCCGATAGTTTTCCGTCCATAGTTTTAGTTTAAAGCATAAGTTTAGCCACGTATTTTGTAGTGTTGGTGAGATTCGATTTCTCATTGTTTAATAAAGCCTGTAAATTTTAGACTTGCTTTGAGTCCATCTTGGTTTCTGTTTTCCCTCATCAGCACACTCTGGTCAATTCAACCCTTTATCATATCCCACCATAATTCCGAGGTCTAGAACCTAGGGGAATCCCTTTTGTTGTATTCTCTCTCTTGGAAACCGCTCGAGTGGAGTGGTGGCCGTTTGACCCTCCGACAAGGGAGAGAATAACTCGGGCAGTTGGGCCCGAAGGGAAATAAAGGGAAACGCAAAACCCCTACAACACAAAGACAGACTACCTGTCTCTACGCTGACCACTGCTCCCATCCACAGCCCAGACCCGCTGCTTCCACCCATAGCCCAGGCCCACTGCTTCCACCCATAGCCCAGGCCCACTGCTTCCAGCCATGCTTCCAGCCATAGCCCAGGCCCACTGCTTCCAGCCATAGCCCAGGCCCACTGCTCCAGCCATAGCCCAGGCCCACATCCCAGGCCCACTGCTTCCAGCCATAGCCCAGGACCACTGCTTCCCACAACAGCCCAGTACAACTGCACTCAGACACTTCTTCTTCTTCTTCTTCGGAGTTTTACGGCAGCCGGCATCCGCAATGTTGCATTGCTGCCACCTTCTGGCTTCACTCCACAGTCCTCATGTCTTTACTTTATATCCTTTTTATAAGGCCAGAGGCCCTCAAGAAATTAAACAACAAATTTACTCCTTTTCCTTCCCCTCCATACTCTAGAATGTTCTTTTCTGATATATCTGTCATTCCAATTTTCTTCATTTCATTGATCAAAACTCTTCTTTCTGTTGCATATCTTCTACATGCAACTAGGGCATGCTGAACTGTTTCTGGTTGATGGCATTCCTCACACATCCCAGTAGGGTGTTTTCCCAACATTTTTAATGTGCTGTTCAGGTGAGTGTGTCCTATCCTCAATCTTGCTAATACTACCTGTTCTCTCCTGTTCCCCCCTCTTCTTGCTGTAATGCCCACTCTGTTTTGTAGCGAATAGAGGTGTCTCCCCTTTGTCTCCTGTTCCCAGTATTGTTGCCATTCCTGATTTATTTTCTTCCACACAATGTGTCTTCCTTCAGATTTGGATAATTGTAGGTTTACCTCTATGTTCCTTTTTTTAACGGCCTCTTTTGCTAATTTATCCACCTTTTCATTCCCTAGAACACCAATGTGTGCTGGGACCCACAACAAAGTCACGTCACTGCCCCTCCTTGTCACTTGGCTTAATAGTAGTATAATTTCATACACTAGGTCAGGCCGCCTATGGGATGCACCAGACCCAATACTCTGGATTGCAGATAATGAGTCGCTACATATTAATACTTTGCATGGTTGCACCTGTTGTATCCACCGAACTGCCATCAAAATAGCGTACAGTTCCACTGTATATACTGTCAAATAGTTATTTGTTCTTTTGCAAATTTCAACATTCATCCCTTGCACTACCACAGCCGCCCCTGTTGTTTCAGCTACTGGGTCCTTTGATCCATCTGTGAAAATTAAGAGGTGTTCCCTGTATCTATTATCTATATGGTTATGATATTCTGTTTTTAGGTCCGAATTTTTGTCCCTCCTTTTTGCCTCCCATATCTCCAGATCAACTTTTGGGATGTTCAGTAACCATATTGGGACAGATGGCCACAATACTGCAGGGCAGAACTCTTTGTCCTCTACTTCCATGTCCCTTGCCACAACTCCTCCAACCCAGCCGAAGCTTCCAGACTGAGCCACCCCTCTCTCCCAGCACTCCTGTACTACCTGTTTTGTTGGGTGGTTCTCTCCATGACCCTTAAGGCTTAGCCAGTAATTAGCCATTAGTTGTCTGCGGCGCAGTCTCAACGGCATCTCCCCAGTTTCCACCTGTAGTGCACATACAGGTGACGTCCGCACACCTCCTATACAGACTCTTAGAGCTTCCGCTTGGACTTTGTCCAACTCGGACAACACCGACTTAGATGCTGACCCATAAGTTATACTGCCATACTCTAGTCTGGATCTGATCAGTGATACATAAATACGTTTAAGAGATAATACATCTGCTCCCCACTCTAAACCTGTCAAGCATCTCATTACATTGATAGCTTTTTTGCATTTTTCAATTATTTTTGTAATGTGGACCCTCCATGTTAATCTGGAGTCAAAATGAACCCCCAGGAAGAGGAAATATTTAACTCTTTCCAAATTGTTGCCGTATAGTTGTAACTGGACATCCTCTTTAATTTTCTTCCTTGTGAAAACCATTGTCTTTGTCTTCTCTATAGAGAATTTAAAACCCCATTTCCCTCCCCACTCTTCCACCTGGGCTATCCCTTGCTGTACTTTTTCCACAATAAAATCTATATTCCTCCCCCTTCTCCATAGTCTGCCATCATCTGCAAAGAGCGATCGCCCCATCTCTGGTTGAATGTTTGCAAATATATCATTGATCACGACTGAGAATAGGATCGGGCTTATCGCACTTCCCTGGGGAGTTCCATTCTCAACTACACATTTACTAGAGATGTCTGACCCTATTTTAACTTGGATACTTCTACCGTTGAGAAAATCCATTATCCAGTTAAAAATATTTCCTCCTACTCCCATTAAATGCAGCTTTATTAGAAGACCTTCTCTCCACAACATATCGTAAGCCTTCTCTACATCAAAAAATACAGTAACTACAGATTCTTTTTTAACTTGTGCTTTCCTTATATCATCTTCCAAGCACAGAACTGGATCATTAGTACCTCTCCCTTTTCTAAAGCCACTCTGATAATTAGCCACTATACCTTTTTCTTCCATTAGATGCATTAATCTTTCATTTACCAGTCTTTCCATCAGTTTACACATGTGTGCTGTTAAAGCTATAGGTCTATAATTTACTGGATTACTTGCATCTTTCCCTGGTTTTCTAATAGGCACAATGATTGCTTCCTTCCACCTCTCTGGTATTCGCCCTTCTTCCCACACCTTGTTATATAGTGCAAGTATCTTTTGGAGTCCCTCCTCACTTAGATGCTTTATCATTATGTAACAAATATCATCCTTCCCTGGGGCTGAGTTCTTACACTTGGCCAGAGCTCTCTTTAGCTCCCCCAAATTAAATGGAATATTGTACTTGTCCTCTGTGATACCTTTCCTTTGTAAGGCCTCAACATTTTCCTCTCTTGTTCTTTCCCTACCTCTTCTTCCTTCATCTGATAAGTTGTGGGAGCTGTGAACCCTACTAAAAGTGTTAACCATTAGTTCTGCTTTGTCTTTATTTGAGACTACAGTTTGATCTCCATTTGTTAGGATAGGATAACTCCACTCCCTTTTATCACCTTCCATTTTTTAATCATCCCCATATCTCCCCTACCTGTGTTGTGCTTCCAATTGAATCACAATACTTCCTCCAATATGCTCTTTTTGTTTGTCTTATAGTCCTCCTTACAATTGCCTGAGCCTGTTTGTAATTAATCATGTGTTGGTAGTTATGAATTCTTTTTAATAATCTGAATGCTCTGTTTCTATTCACCACCGCCTCTTTACATTTATTGTCCCACCACGGCACAGCTTTCCTTTTTGATCTTCCTTTACTTTTAGGTATGGAAACTAATGCTGCTCTTTTGATACCTTCTGACAATTTATTCTCAAAGCTTTCTATATCGGTCTCTTCTTGTATCGGTTTTACATATCCATCACTTTCTTCCTTAAATTTCTCCCAATTAGCCTTTTCAAAAACCCACCGTCCACTTCTGTTTTCTTTAATCATAATTAAAGTAACATTTATTTTGCATAGCACAGGATGATGATCACTTCCTATGGTACCCTTTTCATATACTTCCCAGTCACATTTAGCAGCAATCCAATTAGAAACAAGTGTAAGGTCCAACACAGACTCCTTCCCTGTCCTAACATCTACCCTGGTCTTCTTTCCATCATTTAGACATACTAGATTACCATCATTTAATAATACCTCAATTATCTGCCCATTACTATCTGACTTTCCACTGCCCCATAATGTATTATGTGCGTTAAAGTCCCCACACCAAATAACATTAGATTTGCTCTGGCCTTCTACTTCCTGTAACTTACTGACCTCTAATCGCTTACATGGATTATAGTAAGTTATTACCACTATTTTCCTCCTCTCAGACCACACTTCTATTACCACATATTCCTGTTCCTGCCCAATTCCTAATACCTTGTATGGTATCCCTTTTTTAATGAAAGTGGCGCAACCCCCTCCTCCCCCATTTCCCCTATCACATCTCACTGCAACATAATCATATAGAACAAAATCTAAACTTGGTTTCAACCAGGTTTCCTGGATACATACGACATCTGGTTTTTCCTTCCTACTGTCTATGAATTGCTTAAAGTCTTGCCCATTGGCTAACAAGCTTCGTGCATTCCATTGTAGGATTAACATTAATATTATTAACCCACACATGTTGACTCTTGGCTCGCCTGGATACTGAGACCATCATGTATTTCCTCCCACTTCAATCCTGCCATGCCCAAGTGGTGGACTGCAGCCTTTACAATGATTTGGATCCTTTCTGTTTTGGATTTTACTTCTGCTGTCGCATTTATTACTCCTGCTATAAATATAACCAGGTTTTTCTTTTCTTTCCATATACTCTTTTCTTTTTCTTTTATTGTCTCCATTATGCCCACATCTTGCTCCCTCCTGATCCTTCTTCCATTAATCTGTTTTGTAGCCCTCTTTGCTGCCTCTGCATTCCTTCACTCTTATGTTTTGTACTACAGCTTCGTGTTTCATCACCTCACAGCCCCAGTAAGCCACACTATGCTCTCCTCCACAATTACAGTACTTTGGTCTGACCCCCTCTCCACACTGACCATATTCATGATCCCCACTACACCTTGCGCATTTCCTCGCCCCCTTGCACATTTTAGCTATATGTCCAAATTTCTGACATTTGAAGCACCTCATTGGTTTGGGTACGTACTCTCTTACCCTATATCGCATGAATCCAAAAATGGACCACTTTTGGAAGGGATTCTGTCTTGAATTGGAGGACTGACTCAGTTTCCTCTTTCTTTGCTCCTTTGGTCATTCTTTTGGCACTCATAATTAATTCACATCTCTTCCGGAGTTCCTGAACCAGTTCACTCATATTAACTTTGAGAGAGATTCCATAGATAACCCCTTTACACCCTGCCGTCCTCCGTTCTCCCACTCTCACTACTTTGATTATTTTGGTTTTGTCAATCTTGTTCATTTTCATTGCCTTTTCAACTTGAGCCTCACTGTTGCACCCTATTAGCATGTTTCCATCCTCCAGCACTCTTGCAAACTTTACTTCCCCATCCTGGGCCCTGACTACTTTTGTCAGCTTCAATGGATTTATCTTCTTTACTCCTCCTTCTCCTTCAAACCTCACCACTACATTTAACGAAATTTCCTTTTCTGGTTCCTTGTCTTCACTCTCCGATCCACCAGTATTGTTTTTCCTTCTTTTACAGCTGCTCTTCCTGGGACTACCCCGTGCTCCCACGGTTTCCCACTCCTTCTCAACATTTTCCTCGTTATCCTCTCTTCCACTGGCCTCCATACCACTAGACCCACTCTCTCCCTGCTCTCCTATCATTTTGTAACAGCAGGGAATCGTGCCAGAGCACCGTTTACCGGACCTATACAGGCCGTCAGCCGATACCCCGATACAATATGCCCTCCACGTCGCTCTCCCTCGTCCACCGTCTCCTCACGCCGTCGCTCGCAGCCACTTACTGACCGTGCGCTTCCGCTCCGACCTATCCGCCCACAGGATCTTTGCCCACAACTCCCCCCTTTTATACACAGCAGCTGACAATTTTCTAATCAGCTCCAATCAAGCCAATGACCACATTCACCCTTTGCCCACCAGTGGCCAATCAATGTTTGTTACACCCATCATGATATCCACCTGCAGCAGTAGTTGTCTATGGGACAATAATTGCCCTCTGTTGATTAATTGCTCTTTGTACAAAGTGGCTGCTTGCATTTCCTTCAGTCAGAGACGACCATAACACACAGAATCCGTATTAGGCCATTTGGCCCATCGGGTCTAGCATTCAATCATGGCTGATCTATCTCTCCCTACTAACCCCATTCTCCTGCCTTCTCCCCATAACCCCTGACACCCGCACTAATCAACAATTTATCTATCTCTGCCATGTATCCACGGACTTGTTGCCTCCACCGCCGTCTGTGGCAATGAATCCCACAGATTCAGCACCCTCTGGCTAAAGGAATTCCTCCTCATCTCCTTCCTAAAGGAACGTCCTTTAATTCTGATGCTGTGACCTCTGGTCCTAGACTCTCCCACTAATGGAAACATCCTTTCCACATCACATCCACTCTATCCGGGCCTTTCACTGTTCAGTGAAGTTTTAATGAGGTTCCCCCTCAATCTTCTAAACTCCAGCGAGTACAGGCCCAGTGCCGACAAACGCTCATCGTACGTTAACCCACTAATTCCTGGGATCATTCTTGTAAACGCTAACTCTTTTGTCTTGCTGATGTTGAGGAATAAATTGCTATCCTGACAATAGGTGCAGGAGTAGGCCATTCGGCCCTTTCAGGACAGAAGGTTCTCAATGTCTTTCCCAAATTCTATCTCATCTTTGCTGCTCATGTGGCTGAAATAGTGCTCTGACCAGTGGATGAATGTTGTGGGTGGCAAGGTCATGAACCTGAGGGTCAATGGTGTCAAAGGTCGCGGTGGACAGAATATTCTGACCAGTGGACGGACCTCTTGATCCCATTGGCCTGAGACCTGGCCACGTTGTGGGTGGCAAGGTCATGACTCCGAGGGACATTGGTGTCAAGGGATACGGTGGAGGGAATGTTCTGACCAATTCTAATGTCTGAGAAGTGAATAGTGATGATTTGTTCTTTCATCATGGCTGAAGCAGGTGGGCTCTGACTATGCTTTACTGTGGACAATTAAACAGGTAAAGTAAACTTTCTTTATTAACAATGAATGACCCAGAGAAAGGAGAAAGCTACTCTTGGAAGTTCATAGTCACAGAGTCACCCAGCATGGAAACAGGCCCTTCCTTCGGCTAAACTTGGCCAAATTTAGTCCCACCCCGACGAACATGCCCCATCTACACTAGTCCCACCCAGACCAACATGCCCCGTCTACAGTAGTCCCACCCCGACCAACATGCCCCATCTACACTAGTCCCACCCCGACCAACATGCCCCATCTACACTAGTCCCACCCCGACCAACATGCTCCATCTACACTAGTCCCACCCCGACCAACATGCCCCATCTACACTAGTCCCACCCCGACCAACATGCCCCATCTACACTAGTCCCACCCCGACCAACATGCTCCATCTACACTAGTCCCACCCCGACCAACATGCCCCATCTACACTAGTCCCACCCCGACCAACATGCCCCATCTACACTAGTCCCACCCCGACCAACATGCCCCATCTACACTAGTCCCACGCCGACCAACATGCCCCATCTACACTAGTCCCACCCCGACCAACATGCCCCATCCCACCCCGACCAACATGCCCCATCTACACTAGTCCCACCCCGACCAACATGCCCACATCTACACTAGTCCCACCCCGACCAACATGCCCCATCTACACTAGTCCCACCCCGACCAACATGCCCCATCTACACTAGACCCACCCCGACCAACATGCCCCATCTACACTAGTCCCACCCCGACCAACATGCCCCATCTACACTAGTCCCACCCCGACCAACATGCCCCATCTACATTAGTCCCACCCCGACCAACATGCCCCATCTACACTAGTCCCACCCCGACCAACATGCCCCATCCACACTAGTCCCACCCCGACCAACATGCCCCATCTACACTAGTCCCACCCAGACCAACATGCCCCATCTACACTAGCCCCACCCCGACCAACATGCCCCATCTACACTAGTCCCACCCCGACCAACATGCCCCATCTACACTAGTCCCACCCCGACCAACATGCCCCATCTACACTAGTCCCACCCCGACCAACATGCCCTATCTACACTAGTCCCACCCCGACCATCATGCCCCATCTACACTAGTCCCACCCCGACCAACATGCCCCATCTACACTAGTCCCACCCCGACCAACATGTCCCATCTACACTAGTCCCACCCCGACCAACATGCCCCGTTTACACTAGTCCCACCCCGACCAACATGCCCCGTCTACACTAGTCCCACCCCGACCAACATGCCCCATCTACACTAGTCCCACCCCGACTAACATGCTCCGTCTACACTAGTCCCACCCCGACCAACATGCCCCATCTACACTAGTCCCCCCACCCCGACCAACATGCCCCGTCTACACTAGTCCCACCCCGACCAACATGCCCCATCTACACTAGTCCCACCCCGACCAACATGCCCCGTCTACACTAGTCCCACCCCGACCAACATGCCCCGTCTACACTAGTCCCACCCCGACCAACATGCCCCTTCTACACTAGTCCCACCCCGACCAACATGCCCCGTCTACACTAGTCCCACCCCGACCAACATGCCCCATCTACACTAGCCCCACCCCGACCAACATGCCCCGTCTACACTAGTCCCACCCCGACCAACATGTCCCGTCTACACTAGTCCCACCCCGACCAACATGCCCCATCTACACTAGTCCCACCCCGACCAACATGCCCCATCTACACTAGTCCCACCCCGACCAACATGCCCCATCTACACTAGTCCCACCCCGACCAACATGCCCCATCTACACTAGTCCCACCCCGACCAACATGCCCCATCTACACTAGTCCCACCCCGACCAACATGCCCCATCTACACTAGTCCCACCCCGACCAACATGCCCCATCTACACTAGTCCCACCCCGACCAACATGCTCCGTCTACACTAGTCCCACCCCGACCAACATGCCCCATCTACACTAGTCCCACCCTGACCAACATGCTCCGTCTACACTAGTCCCACCCCGACCAACATTAACACAATCATTCCGCAGCAGCTGGTGGAGAAGTTGGAGCTATTGGCGCATGCAACTGGGTCCTGAACTTTCTATTACAACGGCAGCAGACAGTCAGGGTGGGCAGTAGGACATCAAAAACCATAGCCGTGAGCACTGGCTCGCCCCAAGGCTGTGTCCTAAGCCCCCTGCATTTTTGTCTGCTTACACACGACTGTACTGCTAGACTCAATAACAACTTCATCAACAAGTTCGCTGATGACACAACAGTGGTGGGTCTCATCAGTGACAATGATGAGTCGGCGTACAGGATGGAGGTGGAGCTGCTCACAGGATGGTGTAAATCCCACAACCTCATTCTCAACGTGGGAAAAACTAAGGAGATGGTGGTTGACTTCAGGAGGGTGGGAAAACAACACCATACACCTCTGCACATCGATGGAGCTGATGTGGAAAGGGTCAGCAGCGTGAAGTTCCTAGGACTCCACCTGTCAGATGACCTGATGTCTACAACCAACACCACAGCACTGGTCAAGAGAGCCCAGCAGCGACTACACCCTCTCCGAAGACTACGGAAAGCAGGTCTCCTCACTACACATCTACGAACTTTTTATAGAGAGACAATCGAGAGCACATTAACCAACGGCATCACTTCCTGGTTCGGGAGCTGCAAGGCGTACGAACGGCACCAACTTGACAGGATTGTGAAGACCGCCAGCAGGATTATTGGTGCTCCACTCCCCTTCTTGCTGGACATATACAGGAAGAGATGTATCAGCAGAGCCATCTCCATCATCAAAGACTGCATTTCGTTGTCTCTGTACTGTACACTGACAATGACAATTAAAATTGAATCTGAATCTGAATCTGAATCTGAAAGACCCCTACCACCCATCGCACCACATATTCTCCATCCTGCCATCTGGGAAGAGGTACAGGAGCATCAGCTGCAAAACCAGCAGGATGCTACACAGCTTCTTCCCGCAGGCTATAAGACTGATAAACGGACTTTGCCCCCTGCCAAGTATCGCGCACCAACCATCAACCTGGACACACTGCAGCAGCTGTCGATCGGAACGCCTGTTGATGTTTAGTAGAGAGTAGAGTGTTTAAATTTAAATTTGTTCATGATATATGTATTTTTTATTTCTATTTATTTGTTGTTATTTGTACTCCACACTGAATGGACACTGGTTGAGCAACGTTTTTTTGTTTCCTCTGGGTATGTGAGTACTCAGGAAATGACAATAAAGATATACTGATACTGATACTGATGCCCCATCTACACTAGTCCCACCCCGACCAACATGCCCCATCTACACTAGTCCCACCCCGACCAACATGTCCCATCTACACTAGTCCCATCTGCCCGCGTTTGGCCCATATCCCTCCAAACCTGTCCTATCCATATACATGTCCAAGTGTCTCTTAAACGTTGCCTCAACTACCTCCTCCGGCAACTCATTCCATACACCCACCGTGTGGAAAAGTTGCCTCTCAGATTGACATTATTAATGTGAACCATTTGTGAACAAGGTCGCTGGAGTGGATAATAAATTAAATCATGGATAGCGAAATAACACGGTGGTGCAGCGGTACCGTTGCCGCCTCACCACGCCAGAGACCCAGAGAACTGCTGTAGATTTGGGAGGAACAACAGCAGCAACAGATTAGCAAGAGATACGACTGATTGGCTCTAGCCCAAGGGGGAGGAGAGGGGTGAAAACAGTTGAAAACTGAGGAATTTGCTTTGTAAATTGGTAAATCAGGCAATTTATCAGTCAATTTAAGCAGGACAGCTCTTTACGAGCGGTAGTGAGTGAGCGGCCTAGTGAGGGAAGTGCCCTGTGAGTCTTTGGCTCGAGAGTCTTCGGAGAGGAGACCACGCAATACGCTTGAGAGGGAGAGACCAAAGAAGGAGATGTCAGGCAAGCTGATTCAGTGTGATGATTGCAGTATGTGGGAGGTCAAGGACACCGCTGGTGCCTCTGGCTGCTACAAATGCGAAAAATGCATCCAGGTAGATCTCCTGAAGGGCCGTGTTGGGGAACTGGAGAAGCAAGTGGATGACCTCCGGTTCGTACGAGAAACGGAGTCGTTCCTCGACAAGTCCTACAGTACGATTGTTACACCTAAGGTACTGGAAGAGAGAAGGTGGGAGACAGTGAGAAAAGGAGGGAAGCATGGAATGCCAACGTCCCCGGGTGGTGTACCTCTTGTAAACAGGTTCATCCGCTTAGAAGCTGTTGGGACAGAAGACGTGAGCGGTGGACTGGCTTGCGATGCGAATAGGGCTGTTGAGCCAAAACCAAAAAGGCCTAAGGCAGGCAAGGCCATTGTAGTGGGAGACTCCATCGTGAGAGGTACGGACAGGGGTTTCTGCAGCAACAGACGGGATGCGAGGATGGTGTGCTGCCTTCCCGGTGCCAGGATCCAGGATGTCATGGACAGAGTGCAGAAAATCCTCAAGGGCGAAGGTGAACATCCGGAAGTGGTAGTGCATGTCGGCACAAACGATGTCGGAAAAAAGGGGATGAATATTCTGCAGCGTGACTTTAGAGAGCTCGGAAAAATGTTGAAAAGCAGGACCTCCAGGGTTGTTATCTCCGGTTTACTTCCAGTTCCCCGTGCTGGCGAGAGCAGGAACAGGGAGATACGGGACCTGAACGTGTGGCTGAGGAACTGGTGCACGGGGCAGGGATTTAGATTCTTAGATCACTGGGATCTGTTTTGGGGTAAGGGGGAACTGTACAAAAGGGACGGATTACATCTTAACAGGTGTGGGACCAGCATTCTGGCAGGCAGGTTTGCCACTGCTACACAGGTGGCTTTAAACTGAATAAGGGGGGTGGGGTGTCGAATGGGATAGTGGAGGATGGAGTTAAAGGGAAAGGGTTTCTTAAATGTGTGAGCGTAGAGACCGAGGGGTGTAAAATGTGGGTAGAAGCAATAGGTAGCAAGGTGAAAAGTAAAAGTGGCAGGCAGACAAAACCAGGGCAAAAATCAAAAAGGGCCACTTTTCAACATAATTGTATAAGGGGTAAGAGTGTTGTAAAAACAAGCCTGAAGGCTTTGTGTCTCAATGCAAGGAGCATTCGTAATAAGGTGGATGAGTTGAATGTGCAGATAGCTATTAATGACTATGATATAGTTGGGATCACGGAGACATGGCTCCAGGGTGACCAAGGCTGGGAGCTGAACATCCAGGGATATTCAATATTCAGGAGGGATAGAGTGAAAGGAAAAGGAGGTGGGGTAGCGTTACTGATTAGAGAGGGAATTAATGCAATGGAAAGGAAGGACATGAGTTTGGAGGATGTGGAATCGGTATGGGTAGAGCTGCAAAACACTAAGGGGCAGAAAAAAACGCTGGTGGGTGTTGTGTACAGGCCACCTAACAGTAGTAGTGAAGTTGGAGATGGTATCAAACAGGAAATTAGAAATGCGTGCGACAAAGGCAAAATGGTTATAATGGGTGACTTCAATCTACATATAGATTGGGTGAATCAAATTGGCAGGGGTGCTGAGGAAGAGGATTTCTTGGAATGTATGCGGGATAGTTATCTAAATCAACATGTAGAGGAACCAACGAGAGAGCAGGCTATTTTAGACTGGGTATTGAGTAATGAGGAAGGGTTAGTTAGCAATCTTGTTGTACGTGCCCCCTTGGGCAAGAGTGACCATAATATGGTTGAGTTCTTCATTAGGAGGGAGAGTGACATTGTTAATTCAGAAACAATGGTTCTGAACTTAAAGAAAGGTAACTTTGAGGGTATGAGACGTGAATTGGCCAAGATTGACTGGCAATTAATTCTAAAAGGGTTGACGGTGGATATGCAATGGAAGACATTTAAAGACTGCATGGATGAACTACAAAAATTGTTCATCCCAGTTTGGCAAAAGAATAAATCAGGGAAGGTAGTACATCCATGGATAACAAGGGAAATCAGGGATAGTATCAAAGCGAAGGATGATGCGTATAAATTAGCCAGAAAAAGCAGCATACCGGAGGACTGGGAGAAATTCAAAGACCAGCAGAGGAGGACAAAGGGCTTAATTAGGAAAGGAAAAATAGATTATGAAAGAAAAACTGGCAGGGAACATAAAAACTGACTGCAAAAAGTTTTTATAGATATGTGAAAGAAAGAGATTAGTTAAAACAAATGTAGGTCCCTTGCAGTCAGAAACAGGTGAGTTGATCATGGGGAACAAGGATATGGCGGACCAATTGAATAATACTTTGGTTCCGTCTTCACTAAGGAAGACATAAATAATTTGCCGGAAATAGCAGGGGACGCGGGGTCAAAGGAGTTGGAGGAATTGAGTGAAATCCAGGTTAGCGGGAAGTGGTTGTTGGGTAAATTGAATGGATTAAAGGCCGATAAATCCCCAGGGCCAGATAGGCTGCATCCCAGAGTACTTAAGGAAGTAGCTCCAGAAATAGTGGATGCATTAGTAATAATCTTTCAAAACTCTTTAGATTCTGGAGTAGTTCCTGAAGATTGGCGGGTAGCAAACGCAACCCACTTTTTAAGAAGGGAGGGAGAGAGAAAAGGAGGAATTACAGACCAGTTAGTCTAACATCGGTAGTGGGGAAACGGCTAGAGTCAGTTATTAAAGATGGGATAGCAGCACATTTGGAAAGTGTTGAAATCATGGGACAAAGTCAGCATGGATTACGAAAGGTAAATCATGTCTGACGAATCTTATAGAATTTTTCGAGGATGTAACTAGTAGCGTGGATAGGGGGGAAACAGTGAGTAGGGAGTATGTGGAATTCGGGAATGCTCTCGACAAGGTCCCACATAAGAGAGTAGTATACAAACTTAAAGCACAAGGCATTGGGGGTTCAGTATTGATGTGGATAGAGAACTGGCTGGCAAACAGGAAGCAAAGAGTAGGAGTAAACGGGTCCTTTTCACAATGGCAGGCAGTGACTAGTGGGGTTACCGCAAGGCTCAGTGCTGGGACCCCAGCTATTTACAATATATATTAATGATCTGGATGAGGGAATTGAAGGCAATATCGCCAAGTTTGCGGATGACACTAAGCCGGGGGGCAGTGTTAGCTGTGAGGAGGATGCTAGGAGACTGCAAGGGGACTGGATAGGCTGGGTGAGTGGGCAAATGTTTGGCAGATGCAGTATAATGTGAGGTTATCCATTTTGGTGGCAAAAACAGGAAAGCAGACTATTATCTAAATGGTGGCCGACTTGGGAAAGGGGGAGATGCAGCGAGACCTGGGTGTCATGGTACACCAGTCATTGAAGGTAGGCATGCAGGTGCAGCAGGCAGTAAAGAAAGCGAATGGTATGTTAGCTTTCATTGCAAAAGGATTGGAGTATAGGAGCAGGGAGGTTCTACTGCAGTTGTACAGGGTCTTGGTGAGACCACACCTGGAGTATTGCGTACAGTTTTGGTCTCCAAATCTGAGGAAGGACATTATTGCCATAGAGGGAGTGCAGAGACGGTCACCAGACTGATTCCTGGGAGGTCAGGGACGGTATATGAAAGAAAGAGGATAGACGTTTGGTTGATACTCTCTAGAATTAGAAGTTGAGAGGGGATTGATAGAAACTTAACAAAATCTTAAGGGGTTGTGGACAGGCTGATGCCAGGAAGATTTTCCAGATGTTTAGGGAAGTCCGGACAGGGGTAACA